>NC_068323.1:7463688-7656070 GCF_025860055.1 Xyrauchen texanus
CCCCCTTTTGGGGCAGGATCTTTTCCCCCTGAAAGAATAGAAACGGAAAAGAACGCCTTCCACTGCGTGTTTCATGAGCATTAAAAGCCCCAGCCGAATTCATTCTTCTGCGGAGAGGTAAATATACAGAGAAAAGGCCGCAGCTGGCGCGAACGAACGAGACGTTGTGTCCCTCTTGCCACAGGATGAACTACACTGCTGTAGTGTGTCTCGGCTCCTCAGTGCAAAAACCTGACTAAATCCGCTGCCCAGGGCTGCTTTATTCCCGTATGCGGGGGAGTGGTATGCAAGTTTAGATCGCCAATTCGCCAACTTCTCATTGGCCTTTTCTCAAATATCTGAAGGTGTCTTGGGCTCTCAAGAGCGACCCCTAGTGTCACTTCATCAACACAATGTCTCGTTCCCTCCATCAGGGAACGGAGGTTACGACATTAACCGAGATGTTTCTATTTCTGTTTATTCTTGTCTGTTTTCCAGCTCGTCTTCCCGTTCCCATCATCACCGGAGTCTCTTCTCAATGTTCTTCATCATCTGAAAGTTCATCTAAATGTGTGTTGCTGTGTTCAGTGATGAATGTGACACATGTGACTCTCTCCTGGTACAAAGGAAACAGTTTATTGTCCTCCATCAGTGTGTCTGATCTCAACAGTCTCTCTCTACCTCTGGAGGTGGAATATCAGGAGAACAACATCTACAGCTGTGTGATCAACAATCCCATCAGAAACCAGACTAAACATCTCAACATCACTGAAGTCTGTCAGATGTGTTCAGGTATATCAGCTGTGATATTACTGCAGTGTACATGGGCATTTAGTCCCTTTATGAAAATACCAGCATCTGTTTGAAAGAGTTTATAAAGTGCACATGTTGTTCTTTCTCTTCTTTCAGACTCCCTCATCTGTTGCAGTGTTACTGAAGCTGTGATCCGATTGGTCCTCTCTAGTCTGGTGGGCGTGGCTGCTCTAACTCTAGTGGTTTATGAGTTCAGATCTAGACGCATTGAACAGGAGAGGCGAGTGCAGGTCATCAGAGCACACTACAGGGCAGAGTTGATGAATAACAGTGAATGTACAGTAAGACACCACCAGATGGCACTCTTGACAACAAGTAAATTAAGTGTTGTGTAATTACTTGGAAAACACTCTCCTCCTCCTCCTCCTCCTCCTCCTCCGCACACATTGACTTTGTACTGCCTCTGCCAGATGGCAGTTTGTAAAAGGATGACTTGAGCAGATGGCATCCAGGTGTTCCTAGTTGTATCATCTTTAAAAACAGCAGCTGGTTGGTGCCAGCTCGATTGAAAAAAAAAGAGACAATATATGAAATATACTGTAGGCCATTATGAAACTGGTCTAATGCATGTATTTATGTTTGGAATTGATATTGCATACTACAGTCTACTTCTTTGTTTTTTTAAATTGTATGTGAAATGGTTGCAACATAAATATTGTATGCTTACAAAAATCTGCTGCAGCAAAATGAAGAGTTGCAAGCTACTGTAGTCTGCCATTCCCTATGAAATAGTGACATCATGATTATATCCATATAATACAGCCTTTTGGACTTTATTGCTGAAATAAACTTGTTTAAAAAATGGTGGCATACAAGGACCCCTTTCACTGTGTATTTCTATTGTATGTTTTCAAATGCAATGCCACAGAGATCTGGCATTACAGCTGATAGTTGCTTTGAGACCACAAAACGCATTGTCAAAAGAAAACATCAGAAAAATACCCAACATAGACGTAATGAAGGCTAAGCAGTTGAGGTTTAGTGCAGGTGTCTAATGATGCAGTGAGGCATCCTTAAGGTAACGACTACAGGTCAATATAGATTATACAATATTTCATGCTTTGAAGACGGGATGCACAAGCTGTCTGGTTTTCGGTGACGCTTCATGCACTGTGGCCTACAGAGACAAATGAGCTCCGCTGTGGTCTCAAACATGCAATCAAATTATGTAGAACAAGAGCAAGGCTATTATAGGATGTGCAAGTAGGTGCAAAATGTGTTGTGCAAAATGTGTTGTGCACATGTGCCTGTGTGCAGTATACGGGTGAAGAGTTTCCACTTTAACACCTGTCCTGTAATGTTACTATAGACTAAAGTGCTGAAAACATCACAGCAAGAAGTTAAACATACATACTGGTCCTCAGCACAAATAAGATCTTAAGGTCAAGTCCATCCTACTTATGCGTTATGTGACGTTTTTGCAGGGTGAGAAATGACGATAGTTAATGTTGGAAATTGACTCCATATGGGGGAATTTGTCCATTGACATCAATGGAAAGGGAAAGTCACAGTTGTTACATTTTGATGATAGTTTATAGAAACTAAGACCAGGAAACTAAACGGGGTCGATTCTGATTACATGTTTAAATCATGCAAAGAAACTTACGAAGTCAATAGGAATTTAGGGAAATGTGCAATGGTGGACGGGCAAGAAGAGTAAAAAATAACAATGGTCATACACAGAGAGGGCATAAAAGTCCCCACTGAATAAAGATGGTGGCTGATCTTGAGATTACATGACTGAGAACAATGTGTCAGCTTACAGAAGAATACAAAGAACAACCCCTATCATTTAACTCTGACTTTGGGCATGCTTTACACCTTGCTGATGTCTTAAACAATGGTGTCTTGGTCTGGGGAACATGAGCAATTCACAGTTTACAATGTGGAGTGATGGAGATTCTGACCATTTTACTATAGAAAATACTATAACATTACAATTATACACACCCAAATGTCCACGCACTGGGCAGCGTTAGCTGTGCATCTTTATTGATTCTTCTCCTCATTGCATAAGAGTGTGGAGGGGCAAACATCTGTGCATATTAGGCTATAAATCGGTCTCCTTACCCTAAACCTTAAACCTAAAACCTAACTGATAGTGTCAAAAACACAGTTACAATTGCTGAAGAAACCACATCATTCTGTGGAGCTTCTGTGACACTTTGGGCTCATGTGTGGACTAACGAAACCCTTCAGGACTCGTACTCCATTCTGTCGCATTGCAAGTGCAACGCTCCATCAGTTGAGCTATTGCACAAAAGGGGCGGCTGTGGCTCAGGTGGTAGAGCGGGTCGGCCGCTAATCACAGGGTTGGCGGTTCGATTCCCGGCCCACATGACTCCACATGCCCAAGTGTCCTTGGGCAAGACACTGAACCCCAAGTTGCTCCCCAAGTTGGCGGGCTAGCACCTTGCATGGCAGATCTGCCATCATTAGTGTGTGAATGGGTGAATGAGATGCAGTATAAAGCGCTTTGAATGCTGCCATGGTTAAAAAGGAGCTAAATAAGTGCAGACCATTTACCATTAACAGTTTGATCAGACTGGAACAAGTTTGTAAAATGCAAATGTTAAAATGTATCGTTTTACAAGTTATGCGGTACAGTAAAAGTGTTCAGACGTCATAAGAGCGATGCAAAAATAAAAGTACACCAGGAAACTGCTGGCAGAAATCTAGGTCTAGAAATGTGATTCAATGAGATCAGACCGCACAATAAATAACATCCAATGAGGTTTTCAAAGAAAAACATGATTTGATGCACTGATAGATCTAAGACAGACAGAAGCACTGTGACTTTGAACATTTACCACAGAGGCAGAACTCAGAAAAACAGCTTTTGGTGTGAACACAAGCTTTGAGTTACGGAAACTTGCAGGAACTTGATAATTACTGTAGATGCACATTTGACCTTGTATGCAAACAGGATGTTAAAGAGTGGGGGAGTTTCTACCTTTCACAATGCAGATGATGCACAAACAAGATAATATGATCTTATCCTGACCAAAGGAGAACAAATAATTTTCATTTGAATGTTAAAAACACTCATGTGAGATATAATACCGAACATGGGATCACAGAGTGTTCAAGTGTGTCCCACACAAAGTAAATGTGTTTTCTTACTTCCACACTATTATTCGGCACATAAGCCGACTGCTGAAAGTAATTCGGTCTCTTTGTTGTACAGGAAATGGTGGGATACCAAAAGCCAAAGTGTCAAAAAATGGTGAAAGTGTGAATTCAGTGGTGGGTTTAAAAACAAATTAAATGAGGCTCCCTTTCAGTTCTGAACTCAAACCAAAATGACAAGCTGCTTATTTATAGATTGCTGTCAAATTTCTTAATGACTATTATTAGGGGCGGTTCTCAACAACTTAAAGGACAGTGATCCACCCCAGCCCCCCCATACCCGCCATGCTCCACAACTTAAAGGACAGCCATCCACCCAAACCCCAATACCCCCCCCCCCCCCCACCACCACCACCATCATGCTCAACAACTTAAAAGACAGGGATCCCAAACAATCACCACTACCCCACCAACACCACAACTCAACAATTTAAAGGATAGTGTTACCCCCCCAACAAGTGACCCCAGCCTGGCCCACCCAGTTACCCCCTTATCTTATCAAAGTGAACACCTGTGAGTGACTCTTATGTGATTTATTATCTCAGGGCTTGTTTGAGATGTTAATAATCATAAATGTGTGTTCTGTGTGATGGATTAGGAAGTCCATGTGATGTGCAAGAAGTTCAGATGTGTTTTCTGGTGCAGTGAGTTCACTCTGAAAGGTTTGGGTTGGTTATAAAGAAAATGACAGGAAGAGGTGCAGAGATGAAAACCACCAGCTGAACAAAACCATGAATGTGGGCAGCACAAAGACACTTTGTTGATTCACAGTATATTCATATAACAGAGGATCAGCTCACAGTCTTCCTTCTGTTTGTCTATGAAAGAGATGCTTTTCTCAGCTCACATGCAGCTCAATGGGTCCATGCATTGACATTTATGGGCTTAAAAAACAATGCACCTTTAATACAGAAAGAAAGAAAAATATATCATACATTTCTTGTCAAATGATGAGCTCATGAAAAAAGGAGGGGCGCTGAGGAGGGGCATTACCCAAAAATTTGGCTCTCATTCCTGTTTCTTTGTTTTGTTTTATTTAGTTTTTAATCTCCGCAGAACAACACATTATTCCATCTTTTATGCCGGATTACATATATTTTAATCAGTTTGAAGAAACACCTTTATGCAACGCTTCGTGTTTCGTGTGCATGAAACACTCGGACTGTTGTTTGTTTGTGGACCCATATTAATCCCAAAAGACTTTTGTTTCAGCAGCTGGATCTATAAAGAAAGTAGATCTGTCTTTTTGTTTCATCTCAGTTGGAGAAAGCAAGAAGATCGCACTTCTCTGGATTGAATCCATGCTCTAAATCATGTGGATTTTAAAATGATTGCTAAATCGTGTTTCTTGTGGCTGTGGCTCGCATTTGGTAAGTGCTTTTATTTTATCGAATGAGATTCCCAATATTATCTCTGTTTTAATGTGGCTGCAGGGGTGGATCGAGTAGACAACAGTTTGAACTGTGTTTGCTACACCCCACGAATACTGACTAGTATGGCAAGCCATTTTAGCATATAGTCATTCGCAGGATTTTACTGATATCTTTAAATGTGAATTTTAACTAGTAAAAATACTGTTTTTGATATATAGAAATACAATTTTAATCAGCATAAACATGCAATTTTTTCCACATGTGATTGATCTGTCTAATAATCAAATAAATGCCCAAAACCCAGATGCATAATTAATGTTTTCCAGAAGTATTGTATGGACACAAAGAGCACTTTTGACACATACAATTGTCCCCACACAGGCGTGGACTGAGAAGAGAAATCGACCTGGTATATTACATAGAAATTGGCCTTAAAACCCTTATGCGACCTTCTGGACATTTCTGTCTTTTCAGTTTAGTTTTTTTCCGATAATTTTGGCTGTGTTAATGCCAACGGCATCCATCTTGCCAATGGTGTGTATTTTTGGGGAAATTTTGATATCTCAACCTCAGTCCCAATTATACATCTACAGGGTTGTGAGGGTTACTTTTGAAATGTATTCTACTATAGATTACAGAATACATGCTGTAAAATGTAATTTGCAACATATTCCGTTAGATTACTCAAGGTCAGTAATGTAATCTAAATACTTTGGATTACTTCTTCAGCACTTGTTGATTTTTTTTTCAGTTGTTTTGACTATAAAAACTATCAGTGCAGTAAGACAAAGTACACATGTTAAAAATACATTCTCTGAAAAACCCTAAAACAAGATCAATCAAATTGATCTTGTTTTAAGGATTTTTAGATATTTTTACAGGAAAACAATACAAAAAATATTATCAAGAATATGATTTTTACCCTAATATCAAAGATCTTACTATCCAACGTGAATTTTCTTGATAAGAAATATGATCGTGTCTGGTAACATGTGCATGTAAAATAGCTTAGCATAAAGCTGACAATTTACACAAGGTTTATTTCTATTTCTTCTGCTCCAAACTTACTTCAAACGTACTTCTCCGTCTGCTCGTATGAATGTAACACATCATAAGAAAGTGTTTCTCCGCTGTTCAAATGCTCTTTGGATCACATCATTTATATGTTTAAATGTTTTCGGTCCGATCCACTTTGTTTATTGTTATTACTGTATGTTTTATACTTTACAGAGGGGCTTTTCAACTACTTGTGGGGGCCATGTTATCCAGATGAAATCTCAACGGGGCCAACCTTTTCTCCCCGGATGTATCTTACCGAACACATTTCTTGTAACTAACATGTTAATATGAAAAATAAAACTGTTAATAATATGCATTTATTTACATTAAAATACTATGTAATTACATTAAAAAGGCATTAGATTAAATTTATTTAAGGTCTGGCTGTAAATGAAGAACAAATATGACCTCACAACCCTCAAATAACAAATAGGATTTGATTAACTTGACTTTGAAAATAAAAACATACAATTTAGTGTCATTGTGTATGAAAACTGAGGAAGAGCATTTAGATCTGCTTAAGTCTGTAGTTTTGACTGCATCCAGCAATTTGCATAAATACTTTTGATTGAATAAGACTTGATAAAATGCGCTCACCCAAAGTTTTGGAGGAAAGTGTAACTGAACTATGGCCAGACAAGCTTAAACACACGCGCTCCTTCGGAACCGGATCATGGATCGCTTGACTAGTGCCGATGCTGTTGCACGTGTTGAGTGTGGTTAAACTCACCGCTGAGTTTTTAACAGACAGGGCTCGGATGTTTACACCGCAGTTTGATCAAATTAAATTGGAAGGTCAAATAAAAGTGATTGGCTGGCATCATCGAATCACTAACTTACATTAAATAAAGACATTATATCGTACCAGGAGACTCTTAAGAAGTGCAGGTATGCAAGAAAAACTGATGGTACAAGCAGATAAAGTAGTCACGATCATTTATTTCTAAAAATGCACTATTTTCCAAAACATACGTTGGTATTGTGTGAGAATAGCAGAGTGAAACTGAAGGTTTTAATTAGTACAAATATTTTCCCTCCGTGAAGGCATCCTGATCCTGTGTCATCCTGATTCTACCGGGACGTCTCGTTCAAAAAATAAACAATGTTCAAACATTTAAAACAATGATGCTTTGAAGAACAGCGGTGCATTGTCAGGAGTCTACGAGTCTTCCTGAAAGAACAGTTGATATTCAGAACCAGCCTTGCGGGCTGCACGAGAGCAATCGACAGGATGCAAATGGCCAAAAGACTGTAATTTGGACAAACATGCTAAATGTGATCTAAAAGAACGCATACGAGAAAAAAAGAAAGAATGGATTGCATAATGGTTGCTTGTTTGTAGGCCTTGGATTGAGTTACAGAACGAGGAATGTCTTTTTTGCCTGTGGAATTGATCGCTTAATGTTTGTTTGTTTTTGTTCTTCAGGTGTGTTTGGTGTTGATACGGATGGATTGGAGTCAGTGTCGGTGATGGAGGGAGATTCTGTCACTCTACACACTGATGTTACTGATATACAGAGAAATGATCAGATACTGTGGGCATTCAGAATTAAAAATTCAGACACTCGAATAGCTGAAATCTATAAGCAGATCATTGATATGCATGAGAGTAATGAGATATTTGGAGACAAACTGCAGTTGGATGATCAGACTGGATCTCTCACCATCAGAAACATCAGAATCGAACACTCTGGACTTTATAAACTAACTATCTTCAGAAGTAAAGGGATCTCATACAAATATTTCAGTGTTACTGTATACGGTGAGTAAACACAAGAGTTTATTTATAGAGATAAATATAGTTGGAAATACATTGTAAACTTAAAAATACATAATAGGCACTAAAATAGAGGTTTTAATGTATTTAGTCTATAAGTATAATTTTACTAATTTATTCTTATGTATCTCAGCTCATCTGCCCATTCCCATCATCATCATCAGTGACTCCTCACAAAAGTCATCATCACGTAAAAGTTCTTCAAGCTCTAAATGTGTGTTGCTGTGTTCAGTGGTGAATGTGACACATGTGACTCTCTCCTGGTACAAAGGAAACAGTTTATTGTCCTCCATCAGTGTGTCTGATCTCAACAGCAGTCTCTCTCTACCTCTGGAGGTGGAATATCAGGAGAACAACATCTACAGCTGTGTGATCAACAATCCCATCAGAAACCAGACTAAACATCTCAACATTAATGAAGTCTGTCAGCCGGGTTCAGGTGTGTCAACAGAGATACTGTGTGTCCGCTGGCAAGTGGCGAGCATTAATTACTTTCAATGAATTCCAATGAGAATCCACCTCAACAGCGTCCAATCGGCTGCCATTGGAATTAATTGAATATGCCCACTTTGCATCGCTCACACCAGTGGATACGCACGGTTATGGTTTTCTGAGTTGCTCAGCTGTGTTTTGTAGGATCTCTTACCTCTAATAATTATTAATGCAAGATAGCATAAATGCTGCACTGGTTTGTTGTTACTCTTCACGTATTTGAGTATTTTTGCAAATTGTCTTGTGCCATGTTCCTTTTATGACCATCATATCAAACCCTTGCTGTTTACACTCTGAACAAAGACATACAAATCCAGTAGTTTCACTCATGATGATGGTTTGTATACGAGACTGTGCATATTACATTTTTGTTCAGGCAGGACTTATTAATGTTTATTCTTTTTTCATTACAGAACGCAGAGAGCATTCAACCATTATATTGGTGATAAGTCTTTCTCTACTGATACTGATCACAGCTGCGGCTGTAGGTGGGATTTACTTACACCACAAGAAAAATACAAGACCAGTGTGTAAGTACTATTTACCACTGAACTGAGCCTTTTTGGGCAAATATAAAGTGTTCAAAAGACATGCCAAAATA
This sequence comes from Xyrauchen texanus, assembly GCF_025860055.1. Lineage (NCBI taxonomy): Eukaryota > Metazoa > Chordata > Actinopteri > Cypriniformes > Catostomidae > Xyrauchen > Xyrauchen texanus. Next base: position 7,472,912 of record NC_068323.1, read on the forward strand.
TGTATTTTTTAAAACAACCATTTTAGACTTATTAAATGTTTTCTAGTCTGAAAACTGTGATTTATTATTATTAAAACAGTTCAGACTCATGAGGAAGAAGTATTTTACGCTGATACAATATTTTGTGAACGTGGTATTCTGAGTACGGTAAGACGTGTAATTGTTGTTTCCTCTGTATGCGTCTGTCTGCCAGTAAATCCTCCACTTTTACAACAGGTACTCGGATAAAGATCTATTGTATATTTGCTTGTAAAAGTAAAGGAGCTGTGTGTCTTGTTGTGCAGTTGTTAGTGCTTGTAGTTATTTGATTGTGCATGATGTTGCTTCAATAAAGACACTGTAAAGGTATATGGGAAAGGAGGTGAGAACCGGCTTGACAATATAAATAATAGTTTAATGAAGAACTAAACAAAAAGACAAACACACAAAAGTATCGGACAGCTGCCCGTAAATCTCTCTCTCTCTCAGCGGTTAAGGCTCTGGGTTACTGACCGAAAGGTCGGGGGTTCAAGCCCCAGCACCGCCAAGATACCACTGTTGGGCCCTTGAGCAAGGCCCTTGACCCTATCTGCTCCAGGGGCGCTGTTTCATGGCTGACCCCGCACTCTGACCCCAGCTTAGTTGGGATATGTGAAAACAACTGCATTGTACATGGTACCATCCCCAAGACTCAACTGTAGAAACCAGTAAGATTCAACGACATCAGAAAACGTCTCGGATACTGTCGTAACCTCCCTTCCCCAATGGAGGGAACGAGAATTGTGTCGATGTAGTGACACAAGGGGTCACTCTTGAGAGCCCCGAAACGCCAAGACACTTTGAGAAAATGCCAACGAGAATTGGCGAGTGGAATTTGCATGCCACTCCCCTGGACATACGGGTATAAAAGGAACTGGAATGCCCACTCTCATTCAGGTTTTGTGCTGAGGAACCAAGAAATGGCGGCTTGTGTACTAGCTGCCATTTCAGCGGCTAGTACAGCGTTGTGGCAAGAGGTATACCCCTGTCGAGGGTAGTGAGAGCGGACGAACCTGGAAGTCGGCAGCAAAAGATGCCCTCCATGACTTCGTCAGTTCGTCGTGCACTTCCGGGAAGAAAGGGACCGGGGGGGGGTGGGGGGGGGGTGTGTGGCCATGAGTGGACCAATCATCTAGCTGCGAGGGCTCAGGGGAGGACGGATTGTTCCAGTCCAACCGACACTCGCGGCGGCCCATGCAAGCATAACGGTCAGCTTGGCGTCGGCCTCAGACTGGGTGGGCAGACCCGAAGGTGGCAGCCCAGTCGAGTCCTCGGCATCTGGCATCGCCAGTGCGCTCTCCAATGCAGCGATCGAGAACTCATCCTGCTCGTGAGCCCCGAAAGAGACATTAAGCTGGCCATGAGGCGAGCTGGTCTTGTCTTGGAACTCAATGGGGGCAAACGAGCATGCTGGGGAATGGGAGGTCCACGGGGATTTACATGGCGAGACCGCACCAATTGAACTCCCCAAATCTCCTCCAGCTCCAGCCGGGCCGCCTCATACCCGTGGGTAGAAGGAGTAGCACGGGAGGTGCCTGAAGTGGCTTTCCCTCAGAAGAAGGAAAGCCGCGATCGCAACATTGCCACGGTCATGTCCTCGCAATGAGAACCCAAACCATCCACAAACGCTGTCTCTGTGTGATCGCGGCCCAGACACGTGAGGCAGCGCCCATGGCCGTCAGAGGCGGGGAGATAACGACCGCATCACAGGAATCACACAAAGACAGAAAGGCATCTCTAAAATGACGTTCACTTCAATGTACTCGTAAGTCTGGGGGTGTGGCATGCAAATTCCACTCGCCAATTCTCATTGGCCTTTTGTCAAAGATCAGAGGTGTTTCGGGGCTCTGCGACCCCTATTGTCCCCAAGTTTCACTACATCGACACAAGTTGAGTGAGTGACAGGAGGGGAACTCGGCTCTCCTTTTTCTTGTAGCTTCTTTTTGTTTTTGGGATATGTTACAGAATGATACTGTCTGAGCCCAGTGAAACATGTGTCACTGTAATGTTCCTGTGGTTTGTTTCTTACAGAAAGCCAATGAAGAAAACCATTCAGTCTACTCCATTGTCGTCCTACGAGATCAAGGTTATTAATGCAGCCCAATGTAAAGCAAGTTGATGTACAAATACATTTTTTTTTATTGTTTTCTAATAATGACATCCATGTCACTGAGACATCCATGTTTTTTAATGCTGGCAGATATACCCATTATAGTGCACATTATTTTTGAAAAATATATTTAAAATAATGTTAATTTCTTTGTGATACTTTTTTAAAGTGAAAGAAAGAAATCTGTAATTTTCCTTTAATGTTATTTATTCATATTGAATTGTTCATGTACAGCTTTTTTTTACCCTTAACAAGCCACATCTGACACTGTAGTTATTTCCCCCAAACACCAGATGGTCATAGATTGATAAATTGATCATCTGATTTGACATCTTGTCAAACACGTTGCAGATTCTGAATGTTTGGTGCTTATTTGAATCCCGCCATCAGCGTCTAACCTGCTGTTACTTGACTACAGTTAGTTGTTTACCCTGTCAGACAAGACATGTTCCCACTTGCTAAGAAAAATTTCCCACTCTTATTTTACAGTTTAGTTATGAGTTCAGGAGAACAGTAAACTGTATACAACTGACACTTGAATTTGAATCTAACTTAAACAGTAATAACTATAATGGTAATTCCCCAGATAGCACAAATACATTACATCTCTGAGATGTCTGTTTTAGATCTTTTCATCTGGAAAGCATCAAAATCTAGTTAACATCTTAAAAAGATCAGACTGGCGCCCCCCAGGGCTGTGTGCTCAGTCCACTGCTGTTCACTCTGCTGACTAACGACTGTGCAGCAATGCACAGCTCGAACCACATCATCAAGTTCGCCGATGACACGACCGTGGTGGGTCTCATCAGCAAGAACGACGAGTCAGCATACAGAGAGGAGGTGCAGCGGCTGACGGACTGGTGTAGAGTCAACAACCTGTCCCTGAATGTGGACAAAACAAAAGAGATGGTTGTTGACTTTAGGAGAGCACAAGGTGAACACACTCCGCTGAACATCGACGGCTCCTCTGTGGAGATCGTCAAGAGCACAAAATTCCTTGGTGTTCACCTGGCGGAGAACCTCACCTGGTCCCTCAACACCAGCTCTATCACCAAGAAAGCCCAGCAGCGTCTCTACTTTCTTCGAAGGCTGAGGAAAGCACATCTCCCACCCCCCATCCTCACTGCATTCTATAGAGGGACTATTGAGAGCATCCTGAGCAGCTGCATCACTGCCTGGTTTGGGACTTGCACCGTTTTGGACCGCAAAGCCCTGCAGAGGATAGTGAGGACAGCTGAGAAGATCATTGGGGTCTCTCTTCCCTCCATCAAAGACATTTACAAAAAACACTGTATCCACAAAGCAACCAGCATTGTGGACTGACCCCGCACACCCCTCACACAAACTCTTTACCCTCCTGCCGTCTGGCAAGAGGTACCGAAGCATTCGGGCCCTCACGGCCAGACTGTGTAACAGCTTCTTCCCCCAAGCCATCAGACTCCTCAATACTCAGAGACTGGTTTGACACACACACACACACACACACACACACGTGTCCTGAGTTGCACTTTAATTACTGTCACTTTATAACTGTCTGCTACCCCAAAACTGCTATGAGCATAGAACACTATCTCATAGTATGTTATGTTTACGTTTTTAGAAACTTTCAACTTTTTGCACTACTGTGTACTGGTCGGCGCTGCACTGTGTCTATTGTCCTGTTCATTGTCAGAAATTCGTTGTACTGTCCCGTACTTTTTGCAAATGTTTGCATGTGCACTTTATATAGGTATTTTATTTCGTTGTGTAGTGTCATGTGGTCCTGTGTTGGTCCTTTGTTGTTTTTATGTAGCACCATGGTCCTGGAGGAACGTTGTCTCGTTTTGCTGTGTACTGCACTAACTGTATATGGTTGAAACGACAATAAAAACCACTTGACTTGAGATTTACAAACATTCTAAATCATAAACATCTCACAGACATCTGCAGAACATCTTACAAAAATCAGATTCACAAACATTCTAAATCATGAACGTCTCAAAGACATCTGCCGAACATCTTACAAAGATCAGATTTACAAACATTCTTAATCATAAACGTCTCAAAGACATCTGCCGAACATCTCACAAAGATCAGATTTACAAACATTCTTAATCATAAACGTCTCAAAGACATCTGCTGAACATCTCACAAAGATCAGATTTACAAACATTCTTAATCATAAACGTCTCAAAGACATCTGCTGAACATCTCACAAAGATCAGATTTACAAACATTCTAAATCATAAACGTCTCAAAGACATCTGCTGAACATCTCACAAAGATCAGATTTACAAACATTCTAAATCATGAACATCTCACAGACATCTGCTGAACATCTCACAAAGATCAGATTTACAAACATTCTTAATCATAAACGTCTCAAAGACATCTGCTGAACATCTCACAAAGATCAGATTTACAAACATTCTAAATCATAAACGTCTCAAAGACATCTGCTGAACATCTCACAAAGATCAGATTTACAAACATTCTAAATCATAAACGTCTCAAAGACATCTGCTGAACATCTCACAAAGATCAGATTTACAAACATTCTTAATCATAAACGTCTCAAAGACATCTGCTGAACATCTCACAAAGATCAGATTTACAAACATTCTAAATCATAAACGTCTCAAAGACATCTGCTGAACATCTCACAAAGATCAGATTTACAAACATTCTTAATCATAAACGTCTCAAAGACATCTGCTGAACATCTCACAAAGATCAGATTTACAAACATTCTAAATCATAAACGTCTCAAAGACATCTGCTGAACATCTCACAAAGATCAGATTTACAAACATTCTTAATCATAAACGTCTCAAAGACATCTGCTGAACATCTCACAAAGATCAGATTTACAAACATTCTAAATCATGAACATCTCACAGACATCTGCTGAACATCTTACAAAAATCAGATTCACAAACATTCTAAATCATGAACGTCTCAAAAACATCTTATGAACATCTTACAAAGATCAGATTTATAAACATTCTTAATCATAAACGTCTCAAAGACATCTGATGAACATCTTACAAAGATCAGATTTACAAACATTCTAAATCATGAACGTCTCACAGACATCTGCTGAACATCTTACAAAGATCAGATTTACAAACATTCTTAATCATAAACGTCTCAAAGACATCTGATGAACATCTTACAAAGATCAGATTTACAAACATTCTAAATCATGAACGTCTCAAAGACATCTGCCGAACATCTTACAAAGATCAGATTTACAAACATTCTTAATCATAAACGTCTCAAAGACATCCGCCGAACATCTTACAAAGATCAGATTTACAAACATTCTAAATCATAAACGTCTCAAAGACATCTGCCGAACATCTTACAAAGATCAGATTCACAAACATTCTAAATCATAAACGTCTCAAAGACATCTGCTGAACATCTTACAAAGATCAGATTTACAAACATTCTTAATCATAAACGTCTCAAAGACATCTGCCGAACATCTTACAAAGATCAGATTCACAAACATTCTAAATCATAAACGTCTCAAAGACATCTGCCGAACATCTTACAAAGATCAGATTTACAAACATTCTAAATCATAAACGTCTCACAGACATCTCAAAGAAAGTGTTTCACTGATGTTCAACTGCTCTTTGGATCACATCATTTATATGTAGAAATGTTTTCGGTCCGATCCACTTTGTTTATGGTTATTACCGTATTTTATAGTTTTATACTTTACAGAGGGGCTTTTCAACTACCTACTTGTGGGGGCCATGTTATCCAGATGAAATCTCAACGGGGCCAACCTTTTCTCCCCGGATGTATCTTACCGGACACATTTCTTGTAACTAACATGTTAATATGAAAAATAAAACGGTTAATAATATGCATTTATTTACATTAAAATAGTATGTAATTACATTAAAAAAGGCATTACATTTCTTTAAGGTCTGGCTGTAAATGAAGAACAAATATGACCCCTCAAATCACAAATAGGTTTTGATTAACATTAATTTGAAAATAAAAACATACAATGAAGTGTCATTGTGTATGAAAACTGAGGAAGAGCATTTAGATCTGCTTAAGTCTGTAGTTTTCACTGCATCCAGCAATTTGCATAAATACTTTTGATTGAATAAGACTCGATAAAATGCGCTCAACCAAAAGTTTTGAAGGAATGTGTAACTGAACTATGGCCAGACAAGTTTAAACACACGCGCTCCTTCGGAACTGGATCATGGCTCGCTTGACTTGTGCCGATGCTGTTGCACGTGTTGAGTGTGGTTAAACTCACCGCTGAGTTTTGCGCAGACAGGTGCTGTGTCTGAAATCGCCCACTCGTTCACTCATTCACTATTTCCTATATAGTGAATGGCTGTGAGTGCACTATATTTCAGCAGTGAGTGAACGAAATGAGTGAGCGATTTCAGACGCTGACGTAAATTCCATGCGTCAGAGAGCACTCGGGAGCTGTCGCAGACATTTGTCATGAACATTTCACCTGTGTGGATTCATGAATTTGATAATCTCTGTAATCTTTATATAGTTTATATATATATATCATTTTATAATAGGCAATTAAATATTTTATTTTTGCATTAATAATTTTTTTAATCATAATTCAATGATCATAGTTAATCTTTTCACAACTGCTCAGTCGATATGCGTATTAATTATAGAGAAATTACTTCAATTTATCATGTTTATATTTTATTTTACATAAAAACAAGCACACATTTTCGCTGGGTTCTTCTTGTCGGTGTCCTCCATCCGAGTCCAAATGCAAACTTGATGCAAAACTTTGAGGCGTGCGTTGTTGGCTCGTCGACGCCACCAATTGGTAAGAAGTTATTAAGACAAAATACATTTAGCCGTAAACTAAATAAATGAAGATTAAATCCATTGAACTCTGGAAAATTTCTTATAGGATATTTAAAAACTTAGACTTCAGTTTTTAGTTTACAGTTGAACGTATTTTGTCTACATAAGTTAAACTAATAAAAGATAGTGTTCAAAGATGATGTTAATAATACACAGATGTCAGTAGATCATTTGTGTATCTTATGTTTATATAAATAACTTTTTTTAATGTCCAGAGGAATGGATTACACATTTAACATATATTACCATCACACATTACCTTACACTATAGTAATATATACAGTGGTTAAATTGGCTTTTGTAGGGAGGGGGAGCCCTTATTTACGGTGAATGGTCATCATTTAAAATCCCGCCGTAAAATGACTTAATGTGTTTTTACACCAAAGGGGCTCTTTTTCCAGTATTAATGTGTAAGTTAGGGTTGAGTAGTTATTCAAACAAAGACAAATACTTTACAATTCACTTATTTTATTATTATTTTTTATTTGTGCAATTTAGAAACGCTGAAGTCCCTTCGCACCTGTATGTTAATGTAACTCTTGCAGTAATTATTTATCATATTCATGCTGCCTGTGTTATTCTGTTGAGTGTTGAAAAACCATCGAGGAGAAACGCATCATGACAAGTTTTAAAGAAAAAAAAAAGAGTAAACTCGTCCGCTTTGCGACAAACATTAGTCGTTCTATACATTTTTTTTTTTATTATTATTATTAAAACTGAATAATAAATTAACAGGGAAGTAGAGATGGCAAAATAAATGTAGATAATCTCCGCCTTTATTGCGTTTTGTAATGCCTGATAGAAAAGTATCTATCTTTGAGAGCAATATAATACTTTAGGCAATTGCAGAATAGTCCCATTAGTCACAGATACACTTCAGAAAATTGAGTACACAACTATTTCTGGGCTTAAAAGTTACAACAAACCAAATCAATGCAGAACATTGTATCTCAAAAGCATTACAATGTGGCCCCCTATGCACTACTTAAAGCCCGATGTGGCCCCTTTAACAAAATAGTTACAAATATTAATAATTACACACATCACCTTTACAAATTTGTTTCAGGATTTTACACAAGTAAAAGTAAAATGTTTCAGTTTCATATGAAATAATCTAAAGGTAGAATTATTAGAATTATTATTAGACATCAACAGTGGCCGTTTAAAGTTTCAAGATGTGTTTCAGCTAGTATTTATTTTTCATAAATACATTAATTTATTATTATTATTTAAGACTATAGCACACTGACCTAACCATGGTAATGAGGAGCCTTTCCTTCTGTGTAATATGTGTATAAATATGTAATATTATGTAATAAATGAGATAATAATGGGCCCATATTAAGTACAGTTTCTGTAGATTTTGACATCAACAACAAAAATAATGTCACTTGATGTCCTTGTACCGGAAAACCATGAACAAATCTATGCAACATAAAAGGAAATGCAACCCAGGATACATTAAATACAGGTTATGTTTAATCTATGGCAGGACGACACAGAGGCGTTTCCAGCATTGAAGGACATCCGGGGCTTAGCCCAGACCATTTTATTTTCACACTAGCAACCACTTCCCTGTAGTCCAAAGCTGGTGAGAGGGTATTCTTTGAGTTTTGCTCTGGCTGGGCCTGTTTCTACAGTTCCTAAACCTTCCACTCTAGTACTATCCTCAACATCCTCTCTCCTCCCTGAATCATCTGTGATGCAAAAGAACAGATACAGCACATAACTTATTGCAAATCAGCTTCAAACAACTAATTCATCAAGTGTTACATGTAAAGTGTAGACCAATACCACTGAAGAAAATGTATTGGGAAGAGCAGATCAGTGGGATTGCCCTTAGATCTATCATGATTCTTGAATTTTCATGTACATTAACATAAAGTAATCACAAAAGAGTTATATTATAGTCAGTAAAGTGAAGCAAAAAATTTTTTTTTATATAAATAATTAATATTTTTTGACATAAATAGTCAAAATGATGTATAAGATCCTAAGTTAAAGCAATACATGAATGACTTTAGTCTAAGTTCATTGACACACCATGGCATCGAACTGTATATAATTCTCCATGTTCATCTGTCAAAATCCTTTCATTAGGATCATTAGGATCATTGGGATAAGAAATGTTTCACTTTTAACTTTCTCTAAAGTAAAGTGACTGATTAATTGGCAGTTTCCATGCCTGATTCTGGCACATCTTTGCTACCCTCAAAGTGTATATTTCCTACAAACTAATATCACAAAACAAGTCACACATACATTTTATGTTAATGCTTATTGGTTATCCTTAGCGAAAACAACACCTGATAAACAAGAAAAGTACACTCCGAACGGGCCTCGAACCGCAGCCTCCAGAGGGAGAGGCGATTGAACTGACCACGAGGCCAAAGGCTATAACATATGATAATAGGCGGTAGTGGATGTCTTGAAGTTTAGCCTACTGTGGGTGAAAGCCAGCTAGATGATGATTTTTAGACTTTAAGGACAAAAACAAATGAGAATTCTTACCCACTGACTTCTTTCGGAAATTTTAGAAGCCTCATTTGCTTCATTTTTGCTGTCTTTCCTGCTAACTGCTGTTAACTCGCCACTAAGTAACGTTAGTTGATGTCAGCTCCTCCCCTACCTGCTGCATATTCAACAGAGAGGAAGAAACGGAGTCGCCCATAGGCTACCGACAGCAAAGGAACTTATTCTATAGGCTAGATCAGTGGTCTCCAACATGGTGCCCGCGGGCACCTGGTAGCCCGCATGGAGTCTCTGAGTCGCCCGCCGAGCACGTTCTATAAATAGCCTGAATTGTAATCTTTCATTTCGTTTTTTTATTTTTTATTTATGATGATGGCATAAAATGAGAAAATAACTAATGGTAACATTTCATATACCATTAAAACATAATAAAATAATTTAAAATATTTAGAATCTGCACGTCGAGCACGTTTAAAAAAAAAAAAACGTAACGTAACTTATGTGAGTTGAGGCGGTCGCGGGCAGACGGTACATAAGATAAATTGAACTATAAAAAAAGAAAAAAAGATTAATTATGGCTGATGATGCAGGTCATGCAAAAAAGAAGAAGACTTGTTATTTTAACGAGGAGTGGGAGACAGCATTCCTCTTCACTAACGTTAAAGATAAAGCTGTATGCCTCATCTGTGGAGCTAGCATTGCGGTTGCCAAGAGACACAATGCGGAGAGACATTTCACCACAACCCACAAGACCTTCAATGTTCATTATCCACCAGGTACATCACTTAGAAAAGAAAAAGTTAGTGAGATGAAAACAACATTAAGTAGGCAGCAATCATTTTTTACAAAACCCGCTAAAAGTCACAGGCTGCAACCGAAGCTTCATTTAGAGTTGCTCTTTTTTAACGAAACACAAAAAACCTTTCTCTGGTGGTGAAATTCTCAAGGGAGCAATGACTGTGATAACCAACACTCTGTTTAAAGATCACAAGAATGGAAATGAAATAATGTCCTCAGTCTCCGATGTTCAACTTGGGGCTAAAAGGTTAGCCTGTTAACAAGTTAGGCTAAATTTTATTAATTATAAATACAATTATAATTGTAAATTTGTTATATAAATTCCTATAAATAGGATTGATTGATGAATAAAAATAATCTAATAATTAATAATAATTTAAAATGCTTGTGGGAAATGATTTACATTTATTAAGCCACGATGTCAATATTCATTTCATTACTTAGACATATTTTGGTGATTAAAAGTAAAGTGAAAAAAGTGCCACAGTGTTTATGTTTATTTTATGACATTTTAAAAATGAGAAATTGTTTATTTTTATATTAAAAAAAAATGCATTTCTTTCATTTTGCTCTATCGAAAACGTACCGAACCGTGTCAGCACTGTATCATGAACGTAACCGTGAATTTTGTGAACCGTTACACCCCTAATATATAATTATAAATTCAATTGTCATAGTATTTAACAATATTACTGTTTGTTGTTGTATTTTTCAAAACTTGAAACGTGTGTGTGTGCGTGTGCCTATATCAAACAAGTAGCCCTCTAGACTATTTTATTCCTTCAGGGAGCCCTCACTCACAAAAAGTTTGGAGACCCCTGGGCTAGATTATGCCTATGTCTATTTTTACAGGCTGTATGCAGTATGTGCAAAGCCAAAACACAATGAAATAAGGCAACTTATGATTTCGGGGGTTTACATAGGCTTTTGTCCGGTTTCATATTTGTCAGTCAACTTTTCAAAATTCATTCGGGGCTACACTCAAAACATTCAAAATCGGCTGCCGCCGTCTCTGAAGGAGACGGAGCTGAGCTCCGTCAGGGTGTGTTGTGGACCTGAGGAGGCGGAGCTGCGCTCCGGTGCGCTCCGGCCCAATTTAACCTCTGAAATATATATATATATATATATATGTATATTAACTCAGCAAAAAAAGAAACACCCCCTTTTCAAAGTTATTTGTAAAAATACAAATAACTTTTCAGATCTTTATTGTGAAGGGTTTAAACAATGTTTTCCATGCTTGTTCAATGAACCATAAACAATTAATGAACATGTACCTGTGGAACGGTCATTAAGACACTAACAGCTTACAAATGGTAAGGTCACAGTTATATAAACTTAGGACACTAAAGAGACCTTTCTACTGACTCTGAAAAACACCAAAAGAAAGATGCCCAGGGTCCCTGCTCATCTGCGTGAACATGCCTTAGGCATACTGCATGGAGGCATGAGGACTGCAGATGTGTCCAGGGCAATACATTTCAATGTCCGTACTGTGAGATGCCCAAAACAGCACTACAAGGAGACAGGAAGGACAGCTGACCGTCCTCGCAGTGGCAGACTACATGTACCAACACCTGCACTGGATCGGTACATCCGAGCATCACACCTGCGGGACAGGTACAGGATGGCAACAACAACTGCTTGAGTTACACCTGGAATGCACAATCCCTCCATCAGTGCTCAGACTGTCTGCAATAGACTGAGAGAGGCTGGACTGAGGGCTTGTAGACCTGTTGAATGGCAGGTCCTTACAAGACATCACCGGCATCAACGTCGCCTACAGGCACAAACCCACCTTCACTGGACCAGACAGGACTGCTCGTTCTGTGCGTGATTTCCCAGAAGACTGAATGCCAGTGTTCTGCCATGGCCAGCAAAGAGCCCGGATCTCAATCCCATTGAGCACATCTGGGTCCTGTTGGATCGGAGGGTGAGGGCTAGGGCCATTTCCCCCCAGAAATGTCTGGGATCTTGCAAGTGTCTTGGAGCAAGAACTGGCAAATCTGGTGCAGTCAATGAGGAGGGTGGGTGGCTTCCTTAGCTCCTAAAAATGATTTAGGAGAGAATGATATATCTTACAGAGATACATTACATTTTCATATAAAAAAGGCTCTGACTGCATAAAGTTGTTCAGTATGATTTTAAAGGAATACCTCACAAAGTTTTTTTTTAAATTTTTTATATTGTATTTATTGCAAGGAAGGTCAAAACAGATGCTTGCCTAGTGAGACATTATAAACCAGGTGAGATTGTACAACTTGTCCACATGAGATATACATAGGTATCTTTACATTAAAGACAGAGGTCAACGGAAATAACAGTAAAATCCTAATTAAAAAAAAGTGTAAAAAAATATTAAATAGCTTCATCATTATTGATTTTGAACAAGTGATTGAAAAGAGGCCTTCAAATATCTCTATATTACCAGAAATGCTATATCTGAGTCTTTCCACATGTAGAGTAGAGGAAAGTTCTGACAACCAAAACTTGAATGGTGGCTTCGAGTTTTTCTTCCACATGCAGAGTATAGATTTTTTGGCAATCATCAAACCATACTGTATAGGCAGTTGGGTAGCCTTATTAAGGCGCAGCAAAGAGGCCGACCAGCCAAGAATGGCAGTCGCAGGATCCAAAGTAAGCTCACAAGCATAAGCTTCAGAAAGAAACTGAAAAACTTCTGACCAGAATTCACCCAGTTTTGGACATGCCCAGAAAAGATGACCAAGAGAGCCCTCCGCAGACTCACACTTATTGCAGAGAGGGGAGATAGTAGGATAGAAAGAATTAAGTTTAACCCTTGAGTAATGTAATCTGTGCAGCACCTTATACTGAATAAGTTGGTGCCTGGCATTAATAGAACAGGTGTATATATTTTTAAGACATTTTTCCCAATTAGATGTCCAGAGAGTTGAACATCTAATTCCTCTTCCCAAACGTTTTTCAGATGAATAGTGGAAAAATCTAACTGACTTGTGAAAAAGTCAACAAATTTTGTAACTAACTTTGGAGTGTTGGGAACGCAAGTAAGCAATTTATGTAATTTACTATCGGCTGATAATATTTCAAAATTTGGCACAGCGGAACGGACATAGTTTCTAATTTGTAGGTATCTAAAGAAATGTGCAGCAGGAAGGTCATATTTCTGTTAGTTGAGTGAATGAGGCAAAATTATTGTCAATATATAAATCTCTCAAGGTAAGGATTCCTTTTCTAGCCCAACCTGCGAACACTGGGTCTAATAGTGAAGGTTTAAAGGCATGGTTACGACAGACCGGAGCAAGAAAAGAGGTATTTGGCAATTTAAATGCCTTACCAATCTGAAGCCAAATCCTAAGAGAACTATTAAATCATAAAATGGGATCCTACTGTGGCTTTAAAAGTCGCTGGGACAGCAAAAAGTAATGAGGAAAGTGACAAATTTGAGGCACCTTGCTCAATCCTAAGCCATGAAGGGATATCAGTTGAATACCTCACAAAGTTTACATAACCCTTGTAGAATCTTTAAGAGTTTTCTTTAAAATTAGTAAAAACAAAAATGTGTTTTGTTTTTAATTCAGTACTGTACAACAGATATTGAAGTACACTCCATTAGAAAATAATAATTAATTATTTAAATTTTTTTTTAATTGTCCTTAGTGATAAAGCTGTGATTGAGAGATCAAATAAGAAGTGCTATGCACAAACATCACAAAAGGCCACAGTCATTGACCCTGAAGGAGGACACATGATATTAAGAACCAAGTGCTTGTAAACTTTTTAAAAGAATAATTTGTAAATTTAGATATTATCTGAATTTGTGAAATGTATGTACATATCTGTAATATCAAATAGCTACATTAATGCATTACTAAAAATAGCTACTTTTATGCATCATTAAAAATATATATCTTGCAGATGCTGCAAATTATGTAAATTTACAAGCAAAACTGTATTATTAAGATGAATTTACCTTGTAAGTTCTTCAATTTTTCCCACTTTTTGGCAGGGGTTACCACATCAAGCAACCCCATCTCTTTCAGAACCATTCTGTAGTACATGTAACGTAATGATATAAATATTACCATTTACACATATCAAATGAACTAATAAGTTCTGATGAAAAGTCATCTACAAACTCACTCCAAGCTGGGCTGCGTTCCTGCGCCCAGAGAAGAGACGTCCATTGGCCATCCTGCTCATTATGAGACGCGTTACGTCTTCTTCATCCATGCCTAAAACAATATAAAATCTTAGGTACATTATTTTCTAAGGCATATGCGAATACAGTAGTTACATGTTATAAATAATATATGTGAACCATCCAACAAATTATCATTTGCTGCGTGAAATCTCTAAAAATTATCCTTGCTAGTTTCGAGTCAAAAATTAGTTAGTGGCCAATTATGAAATAATCCATCAATATGTATAATTGTACTTTTATATCTTTTATATGTATAGTTATATCTTGCTACAGATTTATTTGTATTAATAAAATAGTTACTTACATTTGTAAAAGTTGCCGCCTCCGGCGATTGCGTCCGCCATTTGCAATTTTATTTTGCACTCTTCCGCCGTTTCCGCGTTGGATTATGGGAAATAGGGGTCGGAGAGTGTACATCGTATGTACCCTCGAAATCAGATTGCATTGTGGGTAAGAAAGAGTGAACAAATGTAGGGAATGAATTCGGACACCACTACAAAATGGCCGACACCCGAAATAGTGCACTATTTAGTGGATAGGGGGCGGTTTCGGACACAGCTAGGGCTCGGATGTTTACACCGCAGTTTCATCAAATTAATTTGGAAGGTCAAATAAATGTGATTGGCTGGCGTCATCGAATCACTAACTTACATTAAATAAAGACATTATATCATACCAGGAGACTCTAAGAAGTGCTGGTATGCAAGAAAAACGACTCGGTTACTAACGTAACCTCGGTTCCCTGAGAGGAGTGAACGAGTATTGCGTAAGTAGCTTACGCTATGGGAAAACTCAGTTTCTCGAGAAATATTGAAGTCTTTATGTAAAACGCATTGCAGCTGCACAGCAGACAGCAATGAGCGAGGCAGCTCGTTCATTGGCTGTGCTGCGGCAACTTGCTTCGAACCAATGGCGGGCGACTTTGAACGCTGCGACCAATGGTGCGCACGGCTCAGGCTCAGAGCCCGCCAAGATGGGCGTGGCTAGGGCTATATATTAGGCCCGTCATGAGAGTTCTTTAGGTTCAATCGACTGAAGCTGAACTGACCAAGCACAAGCACGGCAGCTTACGCAATACTCGCTCCCTCCTCTCGGGAACCGAGGTTACGTTAGTAACTGAGTCGTTCCTCTCGAGAGGTCTCTCCTATTACGTAAGTAGCTTACGCTATGGGAACACCATGCAAAACGCCGTGCGTGCTGACTTCGCTCTATAAAGCCAGAGGCAGATGCCTGAGCCTTAAAGCAAAGTGATTATTCAACGAGCCGCCAACGGCGAAGCTATATAATGGGATAATACAGAGCCTTTGCCCCAAGGTGGCCCATGGTGGGAGCTCATTGTAAAAACATAAGCACATATCTTATGTACTGATTTTTTACTTACTGATATGCATAAAAACCCTCTAAGTCAGTCAGAGACGGACCTTATAAGGGAGGAGATAATGCTCAGCAAATACATACTCCAGTCCATACTACAGTCAGGCTGATAGAATGTTGGAATGCAATGAGGGGACCTGTAGGTTATAAAACCTGATAAATGTCGGCGAGGCCCAGCCTGCCGCCAGCAAATATCTTCAATGGGTATCCCACTTCGACCACGCTCACGAGGAGGCCATGCTCCTCGTAGAGTGAGCTCTGACGCCTAAGGGGCATTGAAGGCCCTTGGCTTCATAAGCCAGCGCTATAGCGTCCACTATCCAGCCGATATTCTTTGCTTTGAAACTGCGAGACCTTTAGTGCGCCGCCAAAGCATACTGAATAATTGTTCCGCTCTGTCTGAACGGGGCAGAACGTTCCAAATATACTCTGACGCCCTGACCGGCAGAGTAAATTAGCGTCGCTTTAGTCTGCTGGGGACGATAGGCTGCCAGAGATATCACCTGTGCTCTGAAGGGTGTGGAGAGCACTTTAGGAATATACCCGTGCTTTGGCCTAAGGACAACTCTGCAGTCGTTAGGTCCAAATTCCAGGCAAGCAGCGCTTGATGACAGCGCTGCAGGTCGCCCAGTCTCTTGACTGAGGCGACGCCAGCAAGAGCGCAGTTTTGAGCGAGAGCTGTTTAAGGTGCACGGTTCGGAGAGGTTCGAACGGGCACTCTTGAGTCGCCCAGGACCGTGGCCAGGTCCCAGATCGGCACCGAG
The DNA here is from genome assembly GCF_025860055.1 of Xyrauchen texanus. Classification (NCBI taxonomy): domain Eukaryota; kingdom Metazoa; phylum Chordata; class Actinopteri; order Cypriniformes; family Catostomidae; genus Xyrauchen; species Xyrauchen texanus. Next base: position 7,489,485 of record NC_068323.1, read on the forward strand.
GGGGTGCGAGGAGGGTTCATCCTCCTAGGCCTCTTAGGAAACGTAATGATTAGGTCGCTTTTCCCTAATGAGCGTCCCTTGTCAGGATTGTGTGACGCCGCTATAGCAGCCACATAGACTTTGAGCGTGGAGGGTGTGCGGCCCGCCTCCAGCAGCTCTCGCACGATTTGGGGTTCAAGCTCTTGGTATCACACCAGTCACTGAACACTTTCCACTTTTGGGCATATAAGCCTCGAGAGGGCGCCAGCGCTCAGTGATGGTTCTCAACACTCCACTGGGGAGGTTCTCGGGAACCCATGCATGAAGGGCCCACAGATCGGGGCGGGGATGAAGAATCATCCCGTTGGCCTGCCTAAGGAGGTCCAGCCTCAACGGAATCGGCCATGGGGCAGATTGCATCATCTGCATCAGTTCTGGAAACCACATCTGGTTCTTCCAGAGTGGGGCTACCAGGAGCACTGCACATTTCACTTCCTGATCCGACTGATGACCTGAGGTAGCATCGCGATCGGGGAAAAGCATACAAGGGCGGTTCGGCCAGACTTGGGCGAAGCGTCCGTGCTTTTTGAGAAGAAAAGAGGGCAGTGCTGCGTTTCCCTGGAGGCTAAGAGGTCGACCTCTGCCTCGCCAAAGGTTTGCCATAACCACTGAGCCGTCAGGGGTGGAGAGACCATTCCCCTGGGAGAACTTTGTCTCTGGACAGCATGTCCGGCTCCTGGTTCAGGACGCCTGGCACATGCGCTGCTCTCAGCGAGCGCAGGTTGTGCTGTGACCATAAGATGAGCTCCCTGGCCATAGAGTGCAGGGAGCTCGACCTGAGTCCACCCTGGCGATTTATATACGATACTACCGTCATGTTGTCCGTTCAGACCAGGACGTGTTAGTTTTTCAGGTACGGAAGCAGGGCTCTGAGAGCCTAGGTCCAAATTCCAGGCAAGCAGCGCTTGATGACAGCGCGTGCAGGTCGCCCAGTCTCTTGACTGAGGCGAGCGCCAGCAAGAGCGCAGTTTTGAGCGAGAGCTGTTTAAGGTGCACGGTTCGGAGAGGTTCGAACGGGGCACTCTTGAGTGCGTCCAGGACCGTGGCCAGGTCCCAGATCGGCACCGAGGGGGTGCGAGGAGGGTTCATCCTCCTAGCGCCTCTTAGGAAACGAATGATTAGGTCGTTTTTCCCTAATGAGCGTCCCTTGTCAGGATTGTGTGACGCCGCTATAGCAGCCACATAGACTTTGAGCGTGGAGGGTGTGCGGCCCGCCTCCAGCAGCTCTCGCACGATTTGGGGTTCAAGCTCTTGGTATCACACCAGTCACTGAACACTTTCCACTTTTGGGCATATAAGCGCCTCGTAGAGGGCGCTCGCGCCTCAGTGATGGTTCTCAACACTCCACTGGGGAGGTTCTCGGGAACCCATGCATGAAGGGCCCACAGATCGGGCCGGGGATGAAGAATCATCCCGTTGGCCTGCCTAAGGAGGTCCAGCCTCAACGGAATCGGCCATGGGGCAGATTGCATCATCTGCATCAGTTCTGGAAACCACATCTGGTTCTTCCAGAGTGGGGCTACCAGGAGCACTGCACATTTCACTTCCCTGATCCGACTGATGACCTGAGGTAGCATCGCGATCGGGGAAAAGCATACAAGGGGCGGTTCGGCCAGACTTGGGCGAAGCGTCCGCTTTTTGAGAAGAAAAGAGGGCAGTCGCTGCTTTCCCTGGAGGCTAAGAGGTCGACCTCTGCCTCGCCAAAGGTTTGCCATAACCACTGAGCCGTCAGGGGTGGAGAGACCATTCCCCTGGGAGAACTTTGTCTCTGGACAGCATGTCCGCTCCCTGGTTCAGGACGCCTGGCACATGCGCTGCTCTCAGCGAAGCGCAGGTTGTGCTGTGACCATAAGATGAGCTCCTGGCCATAGAGTGCAGGGAGCTCGACCTGAGTCCACCCTGGCGATTTATATACGATACTACCGTCATGTTGTCCGCTCGACCAGGACGTGTTAGTTTTTCAGGTATCGAAGCAGGGCTCTGAGAGCCTAGGTCCAAATTCCAGGCAAGCAGCTTGATGACAGCGCTGCAGGTCGCCCAGTCTCTTGACTGAGGCGAAGCCAGCAAGAGCGCAGTTTTGAGCGAGAGCTGTTTAAGGTGCACGGTTCGGAGAGGTTCGAACGGGCACTCTTGAGTGCGCCCAGGACCGTGGGCCAGGTCCCAGATCGGCACCGAGGGGTGCGAGGAGGGTTCATCCTCCTAGCCTCTTAGGAAACGTAATGATTAGGTCGCTTTTTCCTAATGAGCGCCCCTTGTCAGGATTGTGTGACGCCGCTATAGCAGCCACATAGACTTTGAGCGTGGAGGGTGTGCGCCCGCCTCTAGCAGCTCTCGCACGATTTGGGGTTCAAGCTCTTGGTATCACACCAGTCACTGAACACTTTCCACTTTTGGGCATATAAGCGCCAGAGGGCGCCAGGCTCAGTGATGGTTCTCAACACTCCACTGGGGAGGTTCTCGGAACCCATGCATGAAGGGCCCACAGATCGGGCGGGATGAAGAATCATCCCGCTGGCCTGCCTAAGGAGGTCCAGCCTCAACGGAATCGGCCATGGGGCAGATTGCATCATCTGCATCAGTTCTGGAAACCACATCTGGTTCTTCCAGAGTGGGGCTACCAGGAGCACTGCACATTTCACTTCCCTGATCCGACTGATGACCTGAGGTAGCATCGCGATCGGGGAAAAGCATACAAGGGGCGGTTCGCCAGACTTGGGCGAAGGTCCGTGCTTTTTGAGAAGAAAAGAGGGCAGTCGCTGCTTTCCCTGGAGGCTAAGAGGTCGACCTCTGCCTCGCCAAAGGTTTGCCATAACCACTGAGCCGTCAGGGGTGGAGAGACCATTCCCCTGGGAGAACTTTGTCTCTGGACAGCATGTCCGCTCCCTGGTTCAGGACGCCTGGCACATGCGCTGCTCTCAGCGAGCGCAGGTTGTGCTGTGACCATAAGATGAGCTCCTGGCCATAGAGTGCAGGAGCTCGACCTGAGTCCACCCTGGCGATTTATATACGATACTACCGTCATGTTGTCCGCTCGGACCAGGACGTGTTAGTTTTCAGGTACGGAAGCAGGGCTCTGAGAGCCAAGGCGACCGCTTCATTTCCAGACAGTTTATATGTAGGCACTTTTCCGGGTTTGACCAAAAGCCGGAGACAGGCCTGCCCTCGTAAAGGGCCCCCCATCCTATTTTGGAGGCATCTGTCGTGATCATTTTTCTCCGTGTGTTCACGCCCAGACTCACGCCGGTTTGATACCAGCCGACGGCTTTCCAGGGCGTCAGGGCTTTTATACAGCCGTGATTCGCTCTGATTAAAAAGTGGCCCGAGCGCCACACGTGAGTGGGGACACGGCTCTTGAGCCAGCGTTGGAGAGGACGCATGTGCAACAATCCTAGCTGGAGTACAGCTGATGCCGAGGCCATGAGACCGAGCATCCTTTGAAATCGTTTGACGGGCGTGCGTACCGCTCTGAATGATGTTGCAAGGCGCCGAATAGCGAAGCGCTCTGATGAGAGGCACGCCGTCATCTGCACTGAGTCTAGCACTATTCCCAGAAAAGAGATATTTTGGCTGGGGATAGCACGCTCTTTGCAAAATTGATTCTCAGACCCAGGTATTCTAGATGGCTGATAATCCAATATCTGTGCGTTGTTAACTGACTCTCTGATTGTGCTATGATTAGCCAATTGTCGAGGTAATTCAGTATTCGCGACTCCCGCTGTCTCAGGGGAAAGTGCTGCGTCCATACATTTCGCGTGAATGTACGGGGGCCAATGATAGGTCGAATGGTAGTACTGTGTACTGGTATGACTGTCCCTCTAAAGCTGAATCTCAGAAAAGGCCTGTGATGAGGCGCTATCGGGATGTGAAAGTAAGCGTCTTTCAAATCCACTGATAGGAACCAATCCCTGGGGCTGAACTTGCGCGAGGATATGTTTGGTCGTTAACATTCTGAACGAGCTGAATCATTAAAGCTTTGTTCAGATGTCTGAGATCTAGGATGGGCGGAGGCCACCGCCCTTTTCGGACGAGAAAATAGCGGCTGTAAAAACCAGCCTAGCTCATAGAGGGAGGGACAGTTTCTATAGCCCTTCTCTATCAGTTTGAGCACCTCGCGCGTAGAACATGTGAAACATCTTTCCTCACTTTCGCCTTGACCACCGCTGAAAAGTGGGGTGGTCTGCTAGCCAATTGATGCGAGTAACCATGTTTTATTATGTTCAAAACCCATTTCGGTATGTCGGGATTTTTCCCAGGCTTTTGCTCGCGACAGATATGGGCTGAATGCTGGCTGGGGCGTGTCGCAGTGACGTATGGGCCCCACCGGCGAATCACCTTGTGCTAACACTGAGCTTACAGCTCTCAGAAGCGCCGGCGCGCGCTGAGCAGCTTTGTTGAGTGCCGAGTGCAGGGGTGCGTGTGAGATTACAGGCACGCGTGCTATCTCTATAATGCTCGCAGCATAAGCTGGAGAAATGTTTGAAACTGTATCGACAGTGTTTACGGGTGGGGGTGCATACATTGTAATAGGCACGCGCGCCACTTTCATAAAGCTTCCCACTCTTAGCAGTTTCTTGGCTCGCGCGTCGCATCTGTGATGCTCGCGGCATGAGCCAGAGAACTGTTTGAAACTGTATGGGCAGCGCTTATGGGTGGGGGTGCATATACTGTAGTAGGCACGCTAGCCACTTTCATAAAGCCTCCGCCATGGGCGGGGGTTTCTGGCCATGCATACAGTGTTTGTGTGTAGGGGTGCATGCATGACAGCAGGCACGCCGCTACCTTTATAGTATTTCCGCTTTTACTGGGGAAGTGTTTATAACTGTGGGAACAGTGCTTGTGTGTAGTGGTGCATACATGACAATAGGCACACGATCTACATTTATGGAGCGCCCAGCTGGAGCTGGGGAAGTATTCGGCACTGTTTGGACAGTATTGATATGTGGGAATGCGCACTTTAGTGTGGACACGTGACTCCTTAGTGACACAAGCAGAGAATGACTCTTTTTGTGATTTTTGTGTGTCGCTGTTAAAACGGCGTTTGATTGCAGGTGAGCGAGTTCTGTGACTGGCCCATTGACTGCTGTACAGACATTTCCAGCCGCCTGTAAAGGGACTGGGTAATGTTTTACACGTTTTGGAGAGAGTGGTCCGGCTTTTGCGAGACACGCACTCTCTCTTTTTCTTCCTATGGCTAGGAAGACTTACGATCTCCGAGTCCATGCTGGTGCCCGTGCTCGTGTCCGCTAATGTCGACGGCGCGGGGTCGAAGGCCGAGCCCGGCCAGTCGTCGGATGTAGCGTCAATGGAAAGGCTGTCATCCTTTTCACCGCCGCCCCTGATGCTCGAACGAGACGAGACCCACCGCTCTGTTGGAGGGTGCTGGTCCGCCTGCGTGAAATGGACTGGCGGCGGGAGTTCTCGGTAGTGGTGAAGCACGCGGGACTGGCCCGGCGTGACGTCACTGAAGTCCGGCGTGCTCTGGCGGCCTCTGTGAGTGGCGCTTTTCTTCGCTGCTCGAACAGAGGGACGGCAGCACGGTGGTAGCAGGCTCGCTCACGCGGCGGCGGCGGCGAAGCAGCTCGGTGAGGCCCAGGGAGTCACATTCGGGGCATCCGCCGAAGTGAGAGCAGCTTTGGCGTGGTCGGGTCCCAGGCAGCGAGTGCAGATAATGTGACGTCCCCGCCAGGAAGAAGGCCTCTGCACGAGGCGCAGGTGGAAGGCATTTGGAACAACGCCGAAATTGCTCTTTACTAAAATACAAAAAGCGCCGCGAGAGGCTAACACTTGCAAAGTAGCTTAGCAAAAGGATATCAGGGTGATGCGCCGGATGGCGAGCAGAAGGCTTTGAAGGCGCTGAAGGCGCCGGCGCCCTCGTGAGCAGTCCTGCTGCCGGGCGGCTGAAAAGACTCCAATAATCCGGAGGATCCAGCGAAGAGAAGGTCTTCGCTGAAGGAGATTAAATCTAAAGAACTCTCATGACGGGCGCATAATATATAGCCCTAGCCACGCCCATCTTGGCGGGTTCTGAGCCGCTGAAGCGCCGCTCCATTGGTCGCGCTGCTCAGAGTCGCCCGCCATTGGTTCGAAGCAAGTTGTCGCAGCACAGCCAATTACCGAAGCTGCCTCGGCCATTGCTGTCTGCTGTGCAGCTGCAATGCGTTTTACATAAAGACTTCAATATTTCTCGAGAAACGGAGTTTTCCCATAGCGTAAGCTACTTACGCAATAGGAGAGACCTCTCGAGAGGGAACTGCTGGTACTCTGTAGACAAAATTTGAGAAGTGCAGGAACTGCGTACTGCCCCACTTCAAGCACTGGTAACAAGCAGATAAAGTACAGTCACGATCATTTATTTCTAAAAATGCACTATTTTCCAAAACATATAGTAAAAATATTTCCCCTCCGTGAAGGCATCCTGATCCTGTATCATCCTGATTCTACCGGGACGTCTCGTTCCAAAAATAAGCAATGTTCAAACATTTAAAACAATGATGCTTTGAAGAACAGTGGTGCATTGTCTGGAGTCTACGAGTCTTCCTGAAAGAACAGTTGATGTTCAGAACCAGCCTTGCGGGCTGCACGAGAGCAATCGACAGGATGCAAATGGCCAAATGGATTGCATAATGGTTCCATGTTTGTAGGCCTCGGATTGAGTTACAGAGCGAGGAATGTCTTTTTTGCCTGTGGAATTGATAACTTTATGTGCAAAATAATTTTTGTTTTTGTTTCAGGTGTGTTTGGTGTTGATACAGATGGATTGAAGTCAGTGTCGGTGATGGAGGGAGATTCTGTCACTCTACACACTGATCTTACTGAAATACAGACACTCGTATAGCTGAAATCTATAAACATGACATTGATATGCATGAGAGTAATGAGATATTTGGAGACAAACTGCAGTTGGATGATCAGACTGGATCTCTCACCATCAGAAACATCAGAATCGAACACTCTGGACTTTATAAACTAACTATCTTCAGAAGTATAGGGATCACATACAAATATTTCAGTGTTACTGTATACGGTGAGTAAACACAAGAGTTTATTTATAGAGATAAATATAGTTGGAAATACATTGTAAACTTAAAAATACATAATAGGCACTAAAATAGAGGTTTTAATGTATTTAGGCTGTCTATAAGTATAATTTTACTAATTTATTCTTATGTATCTCAGCTCATCTGCCCATTCCCATCATCATCATCAGTGACTCCTCACAAAAGTCATCATCACGTAAAAGTTCTTCAAACTCTAAATGTGTGTTGGTGTGTTCAGTGGTGAATGTGACACATGTGACTCTCTCCTGGTACAAAGGAAACAGTTTATTGTCCTCCATCAGTGTGTCTGATCTCAACAGCAGTCTCTCTCTACCTCTGGAGGTGGAATATCAGGAGAACAACATCTACAGCTGTGTGATCAACAATCCCATCAGAAACCAGACTAAACATCTCAACATTACTGAAGTCTGTAAGCCGTGTTCAGGTATATCAGCTGTGATATTACTGCAGTGTACATGGGCATTTAGTCCCTTTATGAAACAGAGGACATTGAAACTACCAGCATCTGTTTGAAAGCGTTTATAAAGTGCACATGTTGTTCTTTCTCTTCTTTCAGACTCCGTCATCTGTTGCAGTGTTACTGAAGCTGTGATCCGATTGGTCATCTCTAGTCTGGTGGGCGTGGCTGCTCTAACTCTAGTGGTTTATGAGTTCAGATCTAGACGCATTGAACAGGAGAGGCGAGTGCAGGTCATCAGAGCACACTACAGGGCAGAGTTGATGAATAACAGTGAATGTACAGTAAGACACCACCAGATGGCACTCTTGACAACAAGTAAATTAAGTGTTGTGTAATTACTTGGAAAACACTCTCCTCCTCCTCCTCCGCACACATTGACTTTGTACTGCCTCTGCCAGATGGCAGTTTGTAAAAGGATGACTTGAGCAGATGGCATCCAGGTGTTCCTAGTTGTATCATCTTTAAAAACAGCAGCTGGTTGGTGCCAGCTCGATTGAAAAAAAAAGAGACAATATATGAAATATACTGTAGGCCATTATGAAACTGGTCTAATGCATGTATTTATGTTTGGAATTGATATTGCATACTACAGTCTACTTCTTTGTTTTTTAATTGTATGTGAAATGGTTGCAACATAAATATTGTATGCTTACAAAAATCTGCTGCAGCAAAATGAAGAGTTGCAAGCTACTGTAGTCTGCCATTCCCTATGAAATAGTGACATCATGATTATATCCATATAATACAGCCTTTTGGACTTTATTGCTGAAATAAACTTGTTTAAAAAATGGTGGCATACAAGGACCCCTTTCACTGTGTATTTCTATTGTATGTTTTCAAATGCAATGCCACAGAGATCTGGCAATACAGCTGATAGTTGCTTTGAGACCACAAAACGCATTGTCAAAAGAAAACATCAGACAAATACCCAACATAGACATAATGAAGGCTAAGCAGTTGAGGTTTAGTGCAGGTGTCTAATGATGCAAGGTAACGACTACAGGTCAATATAGATTATACAGTATTTCATGCATTGAAGACGGGATGCACAAGCTGTCTGGTTTTCGGTGACGCTTCATGCACTGTGGCCTACAGAGACAAATGAGCTCCGCTGTGGTCTCAAACATGCAATCAAATTATGTAGAACAAGAGCAAGGCTATTATAGGATGTGCAAGTAGGTGCAAAATGTGTTGTGCACATGTGCCTGTGTGCAGTATACGGGTGAAGAGTTTCCACTTTAACACCTGTCCTGTAATGTTACTATAGACTAAAGTGGTGAAAACATCACCGCAAGAAGTTAAACATAAATACTGGTCATCAGCACAAATAAGATCTTAAGGTCAAGTCCATCCTACTTATGCGTTATGTGACGTTTTTGCAGGGTGAGAAATGACGATAGTTAATGTTGGAAATTGACTCCATATGGGGGAATTTGTCCATTGACATCAATGGAAAGGGAAAGTCACAGTTGTTACATTTTGATGATAGTTTATGGAAACTAAGACCAGGAAACTAAACGGGGTCGATTCTGATTACATGTTTAAATCATGCAAAGAAACTTACGAAGTTGACAGGAATTTAGGGAAATGTGCAATGGTGGACGGGCAAGAAGAGTAAAAAATAACAATGGTCATACACTGAGAGGGCATAAAAGTCCCCACTGAATAAAGATGGTGGCTGATCTTGAGATTACATGACTGAGAACAATGTGCCAGTTTACAGAAGAATACAAAGAACAACCCCTATCATTTAACTCTGACTTTGGGCATGCTTTACACCTTGCTGATGTCTTAAACAATGGTGTCTTGGTCTGGGGAACATGAGCAATTCACAGTTTACAATGTGGAGTGATGCAGATTCTGACCATTTTACTATAGAAAATACTATAACATTACAATTATACACACCCAAATGTCCACGCACTGGGCAGCGTTAGCTGTGCATCTTTATTGATTCTTCTCCTCATTGCGTAAGAGTGTGGAGGGGCAAACATCTGTGCATATTAGGCTAAAAATCGGTCTTCTTACCCTAAACCTTAAACCTAAAACCTAACTGATAGTGTCAAAAACACAGTTACAATTGCTGAAGAAACCACATCATTCTGTGGTGCTTCTGTGACACTTTGGGCTCATGTGTGGACTAACGAAACTCTTCAGGACTCGTACTCCATTCTGTCGCATTGCAAGTGCAACGCTCCATCAGTTGAGCTATTGCACAAAAGGGGCGGCTGTGGCTCAGGTGGTAGAGCGGGTCGGCCGCTAATTGCAGGGTTGGTGGTTCGATTCCCGGCCCACATGACTCCACATGCCGAAGTGTCCTTGGGCAAGACACTGAACCCTAAGTTGCTCCCCAAGTTGGCGGGCTAGCACCTTGCATGGCAGCTCTGCCATCATTGGTGTGTGACTGGGTGAATGAGATGCAGTATAAAGCACTTTGAATGCCGCCAAGGTTAAAAAGGAGCTAAATAAGTGCAGACCATTTACCATTAACAGTTTGATCAGACTGGAACAAGTTTGTAAAATGCAAATGTTAAAATGTATCATTTTACAAGTTATGCGCTACTGTAAAAGTGTTCAGACGTCATAAATGCATAAATAAAAGTCTACCAGGAAACTGCTGGCAGAAATCTAGGTCTAGAAATGTGATTCAATGAGATCAGACCGCACAATAAATAACATCCAATGAGGTTTTCAAAGAAAAACATGATTTGATGCACTGATAGATCTAAGACAGACAGAAGCACTGTGACTTTGAACATTTACCACAGAGGCAGAACTCAGAAAAACAGCTTTTGGTGTGAACACAAGCTTTGAGTTACGGAAACTCGCAGGAACTTGATAATTACTGTAGATGCACATTTGACCTTGTATGCAAACAGGATGTTAAAGAGTGGGGGAGTTTCTATATTTCACAACGCAGATGATGCACAAACAAGATAATATGATCTTATCCTGACCAAAAGAGAACAAATCATTTTCATTTGAATGTTAAAAACACTCATGTGAGATATAATACCGAACATGGGATCACAGAGTGTTCAAGTGTGTCCCACACAAAGTAAATGTGTTTTCTTACTTCCACACTATTATTCAGCACATAAGCCGACTGCTGAAAGTAATTCGGTCTCTTTGTTGTACAGGAAATGGTGGGATACCAAAAGCCAAAGTGTCAAAAAATGGTGAAAGTGTGAATTCAGTGGTGGGTTTAAAAACAAATTAAATGAGGCTCCCTTTCAGTTCTGAACTCAAACCAAAATGACAAGCTGCTTATTTATAGATTGCTGTCAAATTTCTTAATGACTATTATTAGGGGCGGTTCTCAACAACTTAAAGGACAGGGATCCCAAACAATCACCACTACCCCACCAACACCACAACTCAACAATTTAAAGGATAGTGTTACCCCCACCCCCCAACAAGTGACCCCTGCCTGGCCCACCCAGTTACCCCCTTATCTTATCAAAGTGAACACCTGTGAGTGACTCTATGTGATTTATTATCTCAGGGTTTGTTTGAGATGTTAATAATCATAAATGTGTGTTCTGTGTGATGGATTAGGAAGTCCATGTGATGTGCAAGAAGTTAAGATGTGTTTTCTGGTGCAGTGAGTTCACTCTGAAAGGTTTGGGTTGGTTATAAAGGAAATGACAGGAAGAGGTGCAGAGATGAAAACCACCAGTTGAACAAAACCATGAATGTGGGCAGCACAAAGACACTTTGTTGATTCACAGTATATTCATATAACAGGATCAGCTCACAGTCTTCCTTCTGTTTGTCTATGAAAGAGACGCTTTTCTCAGCTCACATGCATCTCAATGGGTCCATGCATCACCATTTGTATTTTTAATCATTTATGGGCTTAAAAAACAATGCACCTTTTTTACAGATAGAAAGAAAGAAAAATATATCATACAGTTACAGTCAAATGATGAGCTCATGAAAAAGGGAGGGGCGCTGAGGAGGGGCAATGCCCGAAAATGAGGCTCTCATTCCTGTTTCTTTGTTTTGTTTTATTTCGTTTTTAATCTCCGCAGAACAACACATTATTACATCTTTTATGCCGGATTACATATATTTTAATCCGTTTGAAGAAACTCCTTTATGCAACGCTTCACTTGTCATCAAGACAAAGTTTCTCGTGTGCATGAAACACTCGGACTGTTGTTTGTTTGTGGACCCATATTAATCCCAAAAGTCTTTTGTTTCAGCAGCTGGACCTATAAAGAAAGTAGTTCTGTCTTTTTGTTTCATCTCAGTTGGAGAAAGCAAGAAGATCGCAGTTCTCTGGATTAATCCATGCTCTAAATCATGTGGATTTTAAAATGATTGCTAAATCGTGTTTCTTGTGGCTGTGGCTCGCATTTGGTAAGTGCTTTTATTTTATCGAATGAGATTCCCAATATTATCTCTGTTTTAATGTGTTTAAGACTGCAGGGGTAGATCGAGCAGACAACAGTTTGCTACACCCCACGAATACTGACTAGTATGGCAAGCCATTTTAGCATTTAGTATTCATTCGCAGGATTTTACTGATATCTTTAAATGTGAATTTTAACTAGTAAAAATACTATTTTTGATATATAGAAATACAATTTTAATCAGCATAAACATGCAATTCCACATGTGATTGATCTGTCTAATAATCAAATAAATGCCCAAAACCCAGATGCATAATTAATGTTTTCCAGAAGTATTGTATGGACACAAAGAGCACTTTTGACACATACAGTTGTCCCCATACAGGGTATTGTAACACAGGGGTGGGCTGGGAAGAGAAATCGACCTGTATATTACATAGAAATTGGCCTTAAAACCCTTATGCAACCTTCTGGACATTTTTGTCTTTTCAGTTTAGTTTTTTCAGATAATTTTGTCTGTGTTAATGCCAACGGCATCCATCTTGCCAATGGTGTGTATTTTTGGGGAAATTTTGATATTTCAACCTCAGTCCCTATTATACATCTACAGGGTTGGGAGGGTTACTTGTGAAATGTATTACACTACTGATTACAGAATACATGCTGTAAAATGTAATTTGTAATGTATTAAGTTAAATTACTCAAGGTCAGTAATGTAATCTAAATACTTTGGATTACTTCTTCAGCACTGGTAGATTTTTTTTCACTTGTTTTGACTATAAAAACTCCATCAGACAAAATACACATGTTAAAAATACATTCTCTTAAAAAACGAAATATCTGATCAGTGTTAGTTTCTAAAACAAGATCAATCAAATTGATCTTGTTTTAAGGATTTTTAGATATTTTTACAGGAAAACAATACAACAATTATTATCAAGAATATGATTTTTGCCCTAATATCAAAGATCTTACTAGAAAAAAGAAATTATGATCCAAAGTGAATTTTCTTGCTATTAAATATGATCGTGTCTGGTAACATGTGCATGTAAAATGGCTAGAATTAGCATATTAGCTTAGCGTAAAGCTAACAATTTACACAAGGTTTATTTCTATTTCTTCTGCTCCAAACGTACTTCTCCGTCTGCTCGTATGAATGTAACACATCATAAGAAAGTGTTTCACAGACGTTCAAATGCATTTATATGTAGAAATGTTTTCGGTCCGATCCACTTTGTTTATGGTTATTAGCGTATGTTTTATACTATACACAGGGGCTTTTGAACTACTTACTTGTGGGGGCCATGTTATCCAGATGAAATGTCAACGGGCCAATCTTTTCTCCCCGGATGTATCTTTCCTAACACATTTCTTGTAACTAACATGTTAAGATGAAAAATAAAACTGTTAATAATATGCATTTATTTACATTAAAATAGTATGTAATTACATTAAAAAGGCATTAGATTAAATTTATTTAAGGTCCGGCTGTAAATGAAGAACAAATATGACCTCACAACCCTGTCAACGGGGCCAATCTTTTTCTCCCCGGATGTATCTTTCCGAACACATTTCTTGTAACTAACATGTTAAGATGAAAAATAAAACTGTTAATAATATGCATTTATTTACATTAAAATAGTATGTAATTACATTAAAAGGCATTAGATTAAATTTATTTAAGGTCCGGCTGTAAATGAAGAACAAATATGACCTCACAACCCTCAAATAACAAATGGGTTTTGATTAACTTTACTTTGAAAATAAAAACATACAATTTAGTGTCATTGTGTATGAAAACTGAGGAAGAGCATTTAAGTGTGTAGTTTTGACGGCATCCAGCAATTTGCATAAATACTTTTGAATGAATAAGACTCGATAAAATGTGCTCACCCAAAGTTTTGGAGGAAAGTGTAGCTGAACTATGGCCAGACAAGTTTAAACACACGCTTCCTTCGAACCGGATCATGGATCGCTTGACTAGTGCCGATGCTGTTGCACGTGTTGAGTGTGGTTAAACTCACCGCTGAGTTTTGAACAGACAGGGCTCGGATGTTTACACCGCAGTTTGATCAAATTAAATAAAGACATTATATCGTACCAGGAGACTCTTAAGAAGTGCTGGTATGCAAGAAAAACGGCTGGTACTCTGTAGACAAAATTTGAGAAGTGCAGGAACTGCGTGCATCGCCCACTTCAAGCACTGGTAACAAGCAGATAAAGTAGTCACAATCATTTATTTCTAAAAATGCACTATTTCCCAAAACATACGTTGGCATTGTGTGAGTATAGCAGAGTGAAACTGAAGGTTTTAATTAGTCAAAATATTTCCCCTCTGCGAAGGCATCCTGATCCTGTGTCATCCTGATTCTACCGGGACGTCTCGTTCAAAAAATAAACAATGTTCAAACGTTTAAAACAATGATGCTTTGAAGAACAGTGGTGCATTGTCTGGAGTCTACGAGTCTTCCTGAAAGAACAGTTGATGTTCAGAATCAGCCTTGCGGGCTGCACGAGAGCAATCGACAGGATGCAAATGGCCAAATGACTGTAATTTGGACAAACATGCTAAATGTGATCTAAAAGAAAGCATACGAAGAAAAAAAAGAAAGAATGGATTGCATAATGGTTGCTTGTTTGTAGGCCTCTGATTGAGTTACAGAACGAGGAATGTCTTTTTTGCCTGTGGAATTGATCGCTTAATGTTTATTTGTTTTTGTTTCAGGTGTGTTTGGTGTTGATACGGATGGATTGGAGTCAGTGTCGGTGATGGAGGGAGATTCTGTCACTCTACACACTGATGTTACTGATATACAGAGTAATGATCAGATAGTGTGGGTATTCAGTATTAAAAATTCAGACACTCGTATAGCTGAAATCTATAAGCATGACATTAATATGCATGAGAGTAATGAGATATTTGGAGACAAACTGCAGTTGGATGATCAGACTGGATCTCTCACCATCAGAAACATCAGAATCAAACACTCTGGACTTTATAAACTAACTATCTTCAGAAGTAAAGGGATCTCATACAAGACTTTCAGTGTTACTGTATACTGTGAGTAAACACAAGAGTTTATTTATAGAGATAAATATAGTTGGAAATATATTGTAAACTTAAAAATACATAATAGGCACTAAAATAGAGGTTTTAATGTATTTAGGCTGTCTATAAGTATAATTTTACTAATTTATTCTTATGTATCTCAGCTCATCTGCCCATTCCCATCATCATCATCAGTGACTCCTCACAAAAGCCATCATCACGTAAAAGTTCTTCATCATCTAAATGTGTGTTGCTGTGTTCAGTGGTGAATGTGACACATGTGACTCTCTCCTGGTACAAAGGAAACAGTTTATTGTCCTCCATCAGTGTGTCTGATCTCAACAGTCTCTCTCTACCTCTGGAGGTGGAATATCAGGAGAACAACACCTACAGCTGTGTGATCAACAATCCCATCAGAAACCAGACTAAACATCTCGACATTAATGAAGTCTGTCAGCCGGGTTCAGGTGTGTCAACAGAGATACTGTGTGTCCGCTGGCAAGTGGCGAGCGCATCATTACTTCAATGAATTCCAATGAGAATCCACCTCAACAGCGCCCAATCGGCTGCCATTGTAATTAATTGAATATGCCCACTTTGCATCGCTCACACCAGTGGATACACGACGGTTATGGTTTTCTAAGTTGCTCAGCTGTGTTTTGTAGGATCTCTTACCTCTAATAATTATTAATGCAAGATAGCATAAATGCTGCACTGCTTTGTTGTTACTCTTCACATATTTGAGTATTTTTGCAAATTGTCTTGTGCCATGTTCCTTATATGACATATCAAACCCTTGCTGTTTACACTCTGAACAAATGTACAAATCCAGCAGTTCCTCGTCTGTCGCTCTCTCGACGTTGTCGGAGAAGCGACACTAGGGGTCTCTCTTGAGCCAAATATGCCTCTGATCTATGAAAAAGGCCAATGAGAAGTTGGCAGATAGTATTTGCATACCCACCCGGACATACGGGTATAAAGGTGAGGAAATATTATGAGTTCATTCAGAAATTTTCTTCGAGCCGATGGTTGTGCATGCGGTTTGCTACGTGTCACACCTGTTCCTGTATTCCTCTGATGCTCTGCATGCTGTTGGATTGATCGGCGATTACAGCGGTTTCTCCTTCCTTACACGGCAGTGCAGTTGCCACTGGGCCTCGACAGTGCAGAAACCAAAACTCAAAGAGTTATTTAAAAGTGATTTTCTCTAAAAGAGTATATTTACACTAAAAGAACAATACACAGTGGCGTTGAACGTCCTTTTCAGGACGCGCCTTCCTAAAGATGCCTTTCCGCCCCTGTGTAGTTCCTCTCTAAAAGAGTATATTTTCACTAAAAGAGCAATACACAGCGGCATCTGACGCTGATGCTCTCACTGCGAGTGTATGACCATTGCAACGTTAGGTCACGGCTCGCTCAACAGAAAGCAAGCCGCCCAGCCGCCCCTGCATTGCTCCTCCTTCCCACGAGATTGAGGATGGTGCGGCTGACGATGGAGGCGATCTGGGGACGGCAGCGGTGCAGCTCCACTGGGTACGCCTCGGACCACCCCTCTCCACCCGTCACAAAGCCACTGGCCATCCGCCTCGCTACCCTCGACGGGCGAAAGGCCCACGGTACACGGCGATTCCCAAGGTGGATAGGGCTGTTGCGCCCATCTATGCCCCGAAACCCTACCACCTGGCGGGTCGCACTGTGCTCCCTCCAAGGCCTGTAGGACAACATCTTCGCTGACTGCGAAGGCCTACAGCGCCGCCGACATGCCGCTCGCCTCTACATGCCATGGCCCTTCTGCAAGTCCACCAGGCCAAGGCTCTTAAAGATCTGCACGGGGTAGCCCTGATCCTGATGTGCTGCAGGAACTGAACCCCGCTCCGAGAAGCTGGCATCCGCATACTCAATTACCTCGACGACTGGCTCATACTGGCCCACTCCCGAGAGTTACTATGCGCTCACAGAGACCAGGTGCTCAGGCACCTCAGCCACCTGGGGCTTCGGGTTAACCAAGAAAAGTGCAAGCTCGCCCCGGTTCAGAGCATGTCTTTCCTCAGTATGGACTCAGTCTCAATGTCAGCACGCCTCACCAACGAGCGTGCGCAGTCGGTGCTGAAAAGTTCAGGCCAGGCACAACGGTCCCTTTAAAAATCTTCAAAAGGCTCCAAGGGCATATAGCATCCTCCGCGGCGGTCGCGCCTCTGGGGTTGATGCATATGAGACCGCTTCAGCACTGGCTTCAGACTCGAGTCCCGAGATGAGCATGGCGCCACAGTATGCACCGTGTGATGATCACCCCCGCCTGAAGCCAGACATTCAAACCCTGGACAGACCTCTGCTTTTTTTGGGCAGGAGTACACTTGCAGCAGGTGTCCCGACATATCCTGGTCACGACGGACGCCTCAAGACTGGGTTGGGGTGCCGTGTGCAATGGGCACGCAGCTGCGGGCCGTTGGAGAGGGGCCCCACTGCGCTGGCATATCAATTGCCTAGAGTTGCTGACTGTTTTCTTTGCCGTGCAGAAGTTCCTCCCGTTAGTTCGGGACAAACATGTCCTAGTCAGGTCAGACAGCACCACCGTGGTATCGTACATAAATCGGCAAGGCGGCGTACGCTCCCACCACATGTCGAGACTCGCCCGTCGTCTCGGGTCGCTGCGTGCCACTCACATCCCTGGCAAACTCAATGTGATAGCGGACGCGCTATCACATTGAGTTTGCCATCACATTGTCACGACAACGCTTGCCCAGTGGAGAGTGGAGGCTTCACTCCCAGTCGGTCCAGCTGATTTGGGAACGATTCAGCAAGGCCTTGGTAAATCTGTTTGCCTCCCAATAGACCTCCCACTGCCCGCTCTGGTATGCCCGAACAGAGGCTCCCCTCAGTGCAGACGCACTGGCACACAGCTGGCCCGCGGGGCTGCGCAAGTACGCATTTCCCCATTGAGCCTTCTTGCACAGGTGCTGTGCAAGGTCAGGGAGGACGAGGAACAAGTCACATTAGTGGCTCCCTATTGGTCCCCTATTGGTCTGGTTCTCGGACCTCATACTCCTCACGACAGCCCCTCCCTGGCAATTTCCCCTGAGGAAGGACCTTCTTTCTCAGGGGCAGGGCACACTCTGGCATCCGTACACAGACCTTTGGAACCTCCACGTCTGGCCCCTGGATGGGAAAGCGGAAGATCTAGCTGATCTACCACCTACTGTCGTAGACATGAACAACCAAGCCAAAGCCCCTTCTACCAGGTATTTCTACGCCCTGAAGTGGCACTTGTTCCCAAATTGGTGTTCTTCCCGGGCCGAAGACCTGCAGAGGTCCGCAGTTAGGTCAGTGCTCTTATTCCTAAAGGTGTATGTCGCTGCTATCGCGGCCCACGTATGTAACCTCCGTTCCCTGATGGAGGGAACGAGACGTTGTGTCCTCCCAGCCACGTCGCTGAGCCGAGCCACTGTAGTGGCCGGACCATTTCCGGCTCCTCAGAAAAATCCTGAAATAACGAATAGTATTTCCTCACCTTTATACCCGTATGTCCGGGGGCAGGGTATGCGAATACTATCTGCCAACTTCTCATTGGCCTTTTTTCATAGATCAGAGGCATATTTGGTGCTCAAGAGAGACCCCTAGTGTCGCTTCTCCGAAACAACGTCTTGTTCCCTCCATCAGGGAATGGAGGTTACATACGTAACCTAGACGTTTCCCTCATGATGATGGTTTGTATATGAGACTGTGCATATTACATTTTTGTTCAGGCAGGACTTATTTACACTTATTAATGTTTATTCTTTTTTCATTACAGAACGCAGAGAGCATTCAACCATTATATTGGTGATAAGTCTTTCTCTACTGATACTGATCACAGCTGCGGCTGTAGGTGGGATTTACTTATGCCAAAAGAAAAATACAAGACCAGTGTGTAAGTACTATTTACCACTGAACTGAGCCTTTTTGGGCAAATATAAAGTGTTCAAAAGACATGCCAAAATATGTATTTTTTAAAACAACCATTTTAGACTTATAAAATGTTTTCTAGTCTGAAAACTGTGATTTTTGTATTATTATTATTATTATTATTATTAAAACAGTTCAGACTCATGAGGAAGAAGTATTTTACGCTGATACAACATTTTGTGAACGTGTTATTCAGAGTACGGTAAGACGTGTAATTATTGTTTGCTCTGTATGCGTCTGTCTGCCAGTAAATCCTCCGCTTTTACCACAGGAACTCGGATAAAGATCTATTGTATATTTGCTTGTAAAAGTAAAGGAGCTGTATGTCTTGTTGTGCAGTTGTTAGTGCTTGTAGTTATTTGATTGTGCATGATGTGGCATCAATTAAGACACTTTCGATCTTTTTAAAGCACTATTTATCATAAAATCTGTAAATGCTTCCTGCTTTATGATTTTCTGCTGTAGCCTTGCGAATTCTGCATGGTACCATCCCCAAGGCTCAACTGTAGAAACCAGTAAGATTCAACACCATCAGAAAACTGGGCTCTCCTTTTTCTTGTAGCTTATTTTTGTTTTGGGATATATTACATAATACCATGATACCAAGTGTCTGAGCCCAGTGTATCATGTATCATTGTAATGTTCTCACAACAGCATTGTTCATCAGGCCTGATGATTCAATGGAAGACAGGAACTGTTGGGGTTTCCAGTTGCTATTTTACTGCTCCATTTGTGATGAATAATTCAATAGAAATGAATACTTATAAAAGCCTTAGGAAGTCTTTCAGACCGCAAAAGTATGTCGTTTTGCTTGGCGAGTGTGCTTCTGCTATCTTTTTCTCTTTTCTTTTTTTTTAACACTTTGTCACTTGGTTTTATAAGGGATAGTTCAAAAACTAAAATCGATAATTTCCTCATTCCAAACCCTTATGAATTAATATCCTCTGTATTTGAGCCTCAGTCATCCTTCACTTTCATTGTATGACAAAAAAATCAAAGTAAACGACTGAGGCAATATTAACACTATTATAACCTACAGTGTATTTTTAGCACCATCAAACCAAATCACGTGCATTTACAGTTTTTATTCCAAAAATGAAAGAAAACGTTCAGCAGTTTTTGTTGCAGATTTTCCTAATTCAGTTCCTGTGGTTTGTTTCTTACAGAAAGCCAATGAAGAAACCCATTCAGTCTACTCCGTTGTCGTCCTACGAGATCAGTGTTCTTAATGCAGCCCAATGTAAAGCAAGTTGATGTACAAATACATTTAATTGCTTTCAAACATTTGAACTTTCTAAACTTTGTCTGGGACTAGGAAGGAGCAACTGCTTTAGTTACAGTGAGATAAATCAAACGTTTTCATTGAAATTTCCAAGACAGTGAACCACAAGTAAAACCAGCAAACAAAATGTTAAACAAACTTCTGGAATGATTTGATTTGAGAAATGTAAAAATGTTTTGTAAAATCTTTTTGTGTCTGTATTTACAGTTTTTCAGTATTAGCATTTTTTGTATTGTTTTCTAATAATGACATCCATGTCACTGAGTGCCTGTTTTTTATACTGGCTGATATGCCCATTATAGTGCACATTATTTTAAATGTATTTTTCAAAAATAATGTTAATTTCTTTTGTGATACTTTTTTAAAGTGAAAGAAAGAAATCTGTAATTTTCCTTTAATGTTATTTATTCATATTGAATTGTTCATGTACAGCTTTTTTTTTTACTCTTAACAAGCCACATCTGACACTGTAGTTATACCAGATGATCATAGATTGATAAATTGATCATCTGATTTGACATCTTGTCAAACACGTTGCAGATTCTGAATGTTTGGTGCTTATTTGAATCCCGCCATCAGCGTCTAACCTGCTGTTACTTGACTACAGTTAGTTGTTTAACCTGTCAGACAAGACATGTTCCCACTTGCTAAGAAAATTTCCCACTCTTATTTTACAGTTTAGTTATGAGTTCAGGAGAACTGTAAACTGTATACAACTGACACTTGAATTTGAATCTAACTTAAACAGTAATAACTATAATGGTAATTCCCCAGATAGCACAAATACATTACATCTCTGAGATGTCTGTTTTAGATCTTTTCATCTGGAAAGCATCAATATCTAGTTAACATCCGCTGAACATCTTACAAAGATCAGATTTACAAACATTCTTAATCATAAACGTCTCAAAGACATCTGATGAAAGTCTAATTGATATCCGAGAAGAAACATCTTATAGACGTGTTGCAGATGAGCAAACAACATAAAAGAAATACGTCTTTCAGATGTAAACATGCATGTCAAATAGACGTCTGGGTCATGATCTTGACATGAAAACATATTCTAACCCTAACCTGTGCGAACTTTAGTGAACTTCAACTGAAGCAGAAGATTAAAAGTTAGATCTAAAAGGTGCCCCAAGTTGTGCCTGTTAGGCTAAGGGGGCGGAGTTAGGGCTTCACAAGAGCTCAAGCATCATTTGTTGCAAATGCCACTATGATATTTTGTATCTAATCCAACAAAATTAATAACTTTTTGAAGTGTGACTGTGACTTCGGACCTATTTCTTTTCTCATTTCTTCCTGTCTGGGATTTTCTGATTTGCCTTGTGTCATCAATAGAAAAATGATAGAGAAGTGTGCAAAATAAACAAATCTAAACAAATATAAGGATATTGTAGAGAATTGTGAGCTTCCACCAGTTTTAGGAGTGCTCAATGTCAGCGTTACAGAGGTGTGGGGTGTAGATCTTGCCCCTCACTTTGACCACATTTCAACCAACCGACATTTAGTGCAGTGGGCAGTCTTTTAAGATGGTCGCACTCTGAGTTCCCTTTACTTTTCCAGAATGGTAGTGCCACTGTAAACAAAGCAAGGTCCATATAGACATGGTTGAATGGACTTGACTTGCTTGCACAAAGCCCACACCTGAACCCCAATTGGGATAACCCCAAAAACACCTTTGAGATAAATGTGAATGCCAACAGACAGCAGGCCTCATCACCCAACATCAGTGCCTGAGATACAGCACTTTTGGCTATTCAATGTTTCAATACTCTCTGTCTCTCAGTCTACCAAAAGTAGGAAAGAAACACATTGAATGTTCTACATCAACACTTAAGCAAATCTGTCAGACCAGGGATCAAATAAACATGCTTGAAGATGAACTATAAGACTGTGCCTCCACTAGTCCAGTAATCTAGTAATCGATAATAAACATGACTTTTGAAATCGATTAGAAACAAACAATCTGTCCACCAATGCTGGAAATCATCTACACTCAGGGAGTTTGTGTGTTACTCACCTCATTGACTGTAAGTCCTGAGACAGAAACAGAAAGGGGTGGAGGAGAAATTGTGCATGTGAGAAGCATCTGGACCTGGTATGGATAAAGAGTTCCCTCTAGTGTCTGGAGAACCTCACTGCAATAGATGCCTATAGGTGCCACTTTAAGAGTTTCAGTGTTTTAGTTTAGTACTTAACCTAGTAGTTGATGGATCAACAAAATTAGTTATCAGACACAAAGGTCTTCACCTGACGTATCCTTTCTTTCCTGACAAAAATCATCTCCAGTAATTTCACCTGATCACAGACTATTTAAACTATTAAAAATAAACGTATTGACAGTTATAATAAAAAGTAGTATAATACATTTTCCTTACTAATCTGCACAATTAAGATGCATATAAAGCGTCCTGTCATTAGGAAACTGACCAACCAGAATGGATATTGACATTATTGGTACCTTTCCAGGTCATTTTTTGTGAATATATAAAGTCAGCTCCCCTTTTTCTAAAATGTTGTGCTTGAAAAGTGTGCTTCTGCTATACTTCTTTCAAATAAATCCCACTTGATTTGAGATTTCATTAGAATGACATGGCAAACATTAAGTGTGGCTTACAGTCAAGGGCGTAGCCAGAAAATGACTTTTGGGACTCAAAAATGGATGGGCCAAATTTCCGCCCACATTTGTTTTTCTTATCCCAAAGAACAGAAAGGCGTGACATTCAAACCATTCTTTGACACTTTCAGAAATCAGTATTTATGCATTTTCAACTATTTGATAACTAAAAATTTGAAGTCAAAGAATAATCTGTAATATTCTGGGTGGGTCTAATTTGGGTAGGGCCTGCACCCTTGGGTCCGCCACAGCTTACAGTATGTGTCCAAATAATTTGGGGGTCACTGTTAATAAGAATAATAAAACAAATGGATCAAATACATTAAAAATATCACATGTTTATTTACATTTTCAATTCAGTGCAATTTCAGAACACTTTTGACAAAATACTCTAGGGGCCAAAAGTTTGGAATAATTTTCAGATTTTGCTCTTATGGAAAGAAATTGGTACTTTTGACCAAAGTGGCATTCAACTGATCCCAACGTATAGTCAGGACATTAATAATGTGAAAAATGACTACTACAATTTGAAAAACATTTAATAACTTCTTAAACTACTTCAAAGAGTTCTCATCAAAAAATCCTCCAAGTGCAGCAACGACAGCTTTGCAGATCCTTGTTATTCCAGCTTTCAGTTTGTCCATATACACAGGTGACATTTCACCCCACACTTCCTGTAGCACTTGCCATAGATGTGACTGTCTTGTTGGGCACTTCTCACACACCTTACAGTCTAACTGATCCCACAAAAGCTCAATGGGGTTCAGATCCATAACACTCTTTTCCAATTATCTGTATAACAATGTCTGTGTTTCTTTGACAAGGCAGGCAAAGAATGAGGATCTAAACGCAGCTTTATTTACAGAAGAATAAAAAAAAAAAACTAACTCGAATATAATGAAGACAAAACACAAGGAACCAGGCACAGAGCATCCAACAATACATGCAAAGACTGACAGACTAACCAGGGCGTACAAGGGCGTAAATATACAAAGGAAAACAAGGAACACCTGGGAGACAATCAGGGAATGAGGAACACCTGGGGAAATTATCAAGGGAAACTCAGTCATAAAATGAAACTACAAAGGACTACAAAAATGAACAGGACACAGGGACTAAACAAGATTCAACATAAAAGTCTAGGCAAAGACAGGGAATATATAACAGAGCCCCCCTTTAAGGAGCGGATTCCAGACGCTCAACAAAAACAAACAACAAAAAGCAAATTGTCCATGGAGTGTAGGGGACAAGGGTGGTTTAGGGGGGCACAAGGGGCAAACAGGCAGTTCAAGGGGGCACAAGGGGCAAGGAGAGCAGAGGAACATAGCAAAACATCTTTCAGCTTTGTTTGATATAATAGCAAGTGATTTTCTAGCACCAAATGATCAATTTAGCATGATTACTCAGCAGGATAAACTGTTGGAGTGACGCTGCTGTCGAGATTTGATCAAAAATGACTTTTTCAAATAGTGATGGTGCTGTTTTTTACATCAGTAATGTCCTGACTATCCATTGTGATCAGCTGAATGCCACTTTAGTGAATTAAAGTACCAATTTCTTTCCAAAAGAGCAAAATCTGTACATTATTCCAAACTTTTGGCCCCCAGTGTATATTATTTCAAAGCAGCTTTACAAAAAACAGTGCCTTAAAATGCCCCCCAGTGAGCAAGCCAAAGGCTGACAGTGGCAAGGAAAAACTCCCTAAGAAGTAAAAAAGGAAGAAACCTTGGGAGGAACCAAGACTCAGCTGGGGAAGCCCTCCTCCTCGGGCTGGCACATGTTTAAAATGTGCAAACATACACAAATGTTATATTGACCAGATGTATTCCAGCCATACAGAATTCATAATACTGACAAAATATTTATAATATGTGCAAATACTCTCATGTCTGAACACTTGGAAAATGTCCTGTTAACAGGAAAACTAGTTTGTACACGAGTGTTATTAAACTGTGAACTCCTTTTAGTGCTCGATAAATCCATTGAAATGGACAATAAGCGTGAAAATACTGAACCTTATATAATAACAACAATACAGTTACACAAAACAGCCGTAACGATTTTCACTTGAGGCTTGTCAGGATGAAAATGAGGTAGTTTGTTTCTTTGTACACACACATATTTATATTCACAATGACGCACAGTTAATACTGATAAAACATGAATAACACCGAAATAATTAACGTGTTTCATTAAACTTGAGTTATAATGCAGGTGTGCTACAAACTCAAGAATTTGATCCAAGACAGAAGAAGTCTAGACGAGATCCTAGCTTGACATTTGCAGGCAGTAGAAGCTGTTGTTGTTTTCTGAAGCTGTGGTTGAGATGAATCAGCTCATTCTCCAGAGATTAACCATGATATCAAAAGAGTATCATGAACTTTATTGCAAGTCCGTGATAAAACTGGACTGTCTTGACCATGTCCTAGTATCCCTCAGTGACTGCCTTTGAAAGTTCATCTCAATTGTTGGGTTGAACGTTTCCTGTCAAATGAATAAAGCATCCAAATTAAAGTGTGTCCTCAGTACTAAACTGTGAAAAACCCTCTCTGCATTAAATATTTCAGTTTAATTGGCATCGTCAGATGCATATGGCACATAAAACTAGAAAAAACATTCTCGCTTTATTAAGTGGCAATCGGATTGGCTGGTTTCCATGAGTAAAAGGACTTTTTATGAGTCCGCCTGAAAGTCGTGTTCACAAAGTACCAGGTTCACAGATCAAGAGGTTTTAAAGGCCGACTGCGGAGGATGGTGCGGAGAGAGAGATCGTTCTGGACATGTCCGTCATGTGTGTGTGTTTGTCCTTTGTTTAAGTTAACCATTCAAATATTCTTTATATCGCCAAGCCGGTTCTCGGGAACAGAAGGGTCTCCCGCCCCTGGCAGCTGTTCTCCCACTCTAGGCGGTCGGCAGCGAGACCCTCCCCGCTCTCAGACCCGGCGCGTTTCAACGGCCAGTAGGGGACTCCTCCACCCCTGGCAGCAGCCCTGACCGCTTCAGGCAGTCGGTTAGGAGCCCCTTCTCCCCTCACAGTCGGCAGCCGTTCCTCCGCATCCAGGCGGCCGGGCTCCTCCGTCCCCTGCAGACGGCCACGGGTGCTCCGTTGGGGTGGGCGGTAGTGGCGAGAACTCTACTACGGCGTATCCCTCCTCCTTCCGGGTTTCGGCACCAGTGTAAAGCAGTTCAATGGAAAGGAGGAGGTGAGAACCGGCTTGACGACATAAATAATATTTTAATGATTAACTTAAAAGTCAAACACACACACATGACGGACATGTCCATAACGATCTCTCTCTCCGCACAATCCTCTGCAGTCGACCTTTATCCCTCTCGGAGGCTTGATTAGCCTGATAAGGGACCGGTGTGTAGAATCACGACCCGGCCCGCCCTCCGCCCTGCCACCATTTGATAATAAATTAAAATATACATAATAACCGAAAAAGGTGCAGGCTGAAGCCTTTGCGTCACATCTGCATGAAGCCACAGAGGTTTAAGGGACCTGCACAATTAGTAGGCGGAGGATGCTGTACTGAACTGATTTTGCTTTGTCCTTTTCTTAGGTGAGGTGGTGATGTGTGGCGGTGGTGGAGACGGAAGGGCCTCAAGTTTGTACCGCTGTGCACATTCGGTTAAGGGCGATTCCACATGCGTAGACTAGGCGGTGACGTCTGAATACTCTGATTTCAATTAGTATAGTCAGCATTTAGTCGGTTGCTGGCCAAGTGACTAATATGCCACTTAGTATGGGAGACGGCCTCCATAAAAGCCAGGAATGTCGGGCCCCCGCCGCCTCGTACTAGGTATGGGCGGTGCGCAGGTGATTGCTAGGGGTCCGATGCACCGGATCTGTGTGCTATACAGATACCGATAAGAAATACAGAGTTTTGTTTGAGGCATATAGTTGCAGGTTAAGCAAACATCCACGAGTAAAATTTTATATATTCTACTCTGTTTTCTTAGTTATGTCTTTGAAATAGTTTGTACTGAGGTATTGTGTGCTGTTCTTAGACTCTCTACATGTTTCCCACCATTTTTCCGTGTGTTTTCTGAGCAATGATTTGCGGAGACTGCCATAACATTATTTCATTTTTCCCTGCATTGGTCTTTTGTTAAAGGAGCATATCTCAAGTAACCCCTAAATGGTACATAATGACAAAACCGACTCTGACTGATCGCTCTACGTGTCAGTTAAGTGGTTCTTCCCATCTTGGCCAAATTGAGATCCTGTACAGTCCAGACCATTGCTGTTTCCGTCACAGGTCTGGCTACCCAAGACTTCACCCTTAATTGGAGCGAGCATGTTGAAATCAAAATTATCAAAATGATTGATTGAATTGTGTCAACCAAATTTTCATTATTTAGTCAGCAAGATCAAAGAGAATAGCTTTGTTGTGATAATAATAGAAATTGCGTAACCTCAACTACCTGTAGCTTTCCACCTCGAGTTCAAGACAGGACTTTCCACGCAATGGACACGCATTCCAAAAGAACCGTCGCCATGGAATCCCGAGAAATCACAGAACCAAAACATTCCATTGTTCTTCAAAATAACCAACTCTACACTTCAAATGATTACACAATCATGAGGCATGTTTCTGGCTCACCAGCTCATATGCAGCTTAATTCATGAACATTTAACATAGACTTTGGACTTATTTCACTACAATCCAAATACACAGCCATGTGTACGATTATACGAACAATATGGACAAATGCATCGTATGCAGATGATATTTTATAAGCGCTAACTATGGATGAGCGCGGGGTGCTTAAAGACTGGTTTCACGTGAGTGTTGTGCAATCCACCGAGAATCACACATGCTCTATGCTACTGTTTCTCTGGAGCATGCAGGTTCAGGTGCGTGCATGACACCTGTCAACCAGGCTTCCCTCGTCATATATCAACCTATGTCCTGCTAAACTCTCATTCTCATTCTTGTTCAAATAATGTCTAAACAAATGCATGCAGTTTTCAAGTTACATTATCACTTATTGTGAGGTGGGAGATTTTGGCTAGTGAAAATGTTGACTGGTTTGTGTCCTTGGAAACTACTATTCACAATAGCTTGTGGGCCAAAAAGTCAATTTCAAACCCTGATTGCATTGTAGAGCTATGTGAGTAAAATATCGTATTTCCAGCATCTACAAGCAGAGGCAAACAGGGTCATGCTAACCAGTCCATTTCTTGACCCCTGTTTGACCAGGAGACTGATTTCAATTGATATGTCATTTTGCATTGCTTTATCACATGCATTGTTTGTCTTGTTAAAGTACAATATTGGAATGACTGAGTCACTAAATGTTTTCCAGAGTACATAAGCAGCAATATAGATAATATAGAAATCTGTGAAGCAAATATTTTAGAAAATTTGATAAATAACTTACATCTGTGTCCTACAACATTTTATTTTAACAGGGATGGACACAGTCAATCCTCAGATTCAATTCATAAGAATCCTGTAAAAAAAAGAACAGAAAAAGAAAACCCCCAGGTGACGGGGCACTTGACAGGATAGCCATCTGCAGAAGATCAGATACATTGTTAAACTAATGGTAATTTGCTTTACATTGAAACACAAAACATGACTAGACTTTGAGAAAAGTAATTTGTGATGACACTGAATACACTCTGATGGAATGAGACTCACCATTGTTGGTCGAGAAATATATAATGCCTGATAAAGGACAGGGCAAACAAGAATGAAAGAACAACAACTGTGTTGGGTTCATGGCTGTCAAGCCTGATTTACGCTTGACAAATCCACACAGGTACAAGATGCACACATCAGAAGTGGCGTAATCGTGGTATGGCGTTGCGTTGCGTGGTCGGGCACCTCCCGCTTATAATGAATATGCGGGCACTAGACTTTGAGCAGAAAATGAAGGATATGATTTCATGCTCTTGTATTTATATATATACTATATATATATATATATATATATATATATATATATATATATATATATATATATATATATATATATATATATATAATAATAAATCACAAATAACAAATAATGGTGTATTCAAAATTTTTAAACATACCATCTACTCCACTTTCCCGCAACATCAAAAGCTTTGAATGATCTATTTATATATTGAGCCAGGAGGTAAGTTTGGGAATATTCGATCTTCAATTGGTCACAGATCTTATCATTAATGATTACGCTGGTTAGAACATTTGAATGAATCGACACACTTTTTAAAAAATTATTTGTATTTTTATTTATTTTATATTACATATATAACATATTCTCTCATGTCGACGTTCTCTCGTTCTCTCACGTCGACGTTCTCTCGTTCTCTCACGTCGACGTTCTCTCGTTCTCTCACGTCGTCGTTCTCTCACGCTGACGTTCTCTCACGTCGTCGTTCTCTCACGCTGACGTTCTCTCACGTCGACGTTCTCTCTCGCCCAGTTGGCAGAAAATCTTTACTGCCAACTGGGGTGGCAGCAGGGGTGGCAAGGTATTCTTTTAGGGTGTCATTTGCGCGAACGTATTCTCTCACGTCGACGCTCTCGAGAACGTATTCTCTCACGTCGACGTTCTCGAGAAGGCGTTCAGCGGGAGATGCTGAAGTAAATGCGGAGTAAGTGCACGCAACGGTTAAACCCTTCTGTGTAGCACATAGTGATTGAGTGTGAATCATATGACTATGATA
The DNA here is from genome assembly GCF_025860055.1 of Xyrauchen texanus. Lineage (NCBI taxonomy): Eukaryota > Metazoa > Chordata > Actinopteri > Cypriniformes > Catostomidae > Xyrauchen > Xyrauchen texanus. The sequence continues at coordinate 7,518,960 of NC_068323.1, forward strand.
TAGATATAGTGAATCAGGACTCTGGCGGGGTGATGGACTTGGAAAACCTGGTCTACGGCTCAGTGGTGGATAAGGAATCCAGTTCTGGTACTTTCTCCCTGTGGCTCTGGGACAGACAGTGAAGGGATAACAGGGGAGAGTCACACAACCTATATGAAAAAAACAAAACCCCAAACATTACAAAACAAAACAAAATTCCTTAAAACAATCAGTCTCTTTTAGCTGACATCTTCTAGAAATCATTAAGGTCATACAGTGCCTGTTGGTGTTTATTTTTCTAAATACATAAATAAAAAATGGAAATCCTATCATCATTTACTCACCCCTATATCATTCCAAACAGAATGATGTTATTTCTTTCATGGAACAAAAAAGTAGAAAATATGAAGAAAAGTACTCTTTTCTGTGAAACTACATTTAACTCTGGTTGTGGAGTTCAACTCACTGATTCAATTATCTGGTCTGTTTTGCACACTAAGCTATATTTCAGAAATCTTGAGCTACTATACAGGCTTGCACAAGAGACCGGAGATATTTAAGACATTTTAATGTTGCTTAGTCCACTGTTCAGAAAGTTATACAGGTTTGGAACAACATGAGGGTGAGTATATGATGACAGAATTGTCATTTTTTTTGGTGAAATACTCCTTTAATATATCCATTAACCACCCAAGTACATACAATCTCAAGTCACTCCAGGAAAATCTCTGTGCGATTACTATAAATCATCCTGGATGAAAACCGTCTGCTATTTGTAGGATGTTTGTCTATGATGTCATGCAGATATATGCCACTTATTAAATATGCAGAAACACAAATATTGTTCCTTAATTTGAGCAAGCTAAAACAGATCTCAACACAGATCTGCTGCATAATTTCCTCACATGTCTGAATTGCTGGAATAAGATTTAGTACTAAGTAACAAATAGTTGTGTACTAAGATATATACTTGCTGTCTTTTACTGCTCCTGTGGCAACGATACATCACACCTATGCAAAATATGCACAACAGCACACCAGCAATTATCACTGGTGTTAAATATGAATGCAGGCTTGAAACTGTAATAGACGAAATGAGAAAAGTAATTAGTGTAACAGAGTTTCTTCAGTCTGACATCAACCAGAAACTACAAGAAAACAGCAATTTTAGAAAATACAGATTTGTTAAATAAAACTTTGAAGCACTTCTCCTCTGATATCTTCATGCAGGGAACAATGAGAGAAATTCTCTCTGTATTGTAATCTGGTTGCAGACATTGTGTTCAAACGTAGAATACATTATTGTGAAGAGATTAGAATACATTACATAACACTGCAGCTGTCCTACCTGAACACATCTGAGAGACTTCAGTAATGTTGAGATATTTAGTCTGATTTCTGATGGGATTGTTGACCACACAGCTGTAGATGTTGTTCTCCTGATATTCCACGTCCAGAGAGAGACTGCTGTTGAGATCAGACACACTGATGTTGGAAAATGAACTGTTTCCTTTGTACCAGGAGAGAGTCACATGTGTCACATTCACCACTGAACACACCAACACACATTTAGATGAACTTTCAGATGAGTTTCTGGTGATGATGGGAACGGGAAGACGAGCTGGAAAACATGACAGTATATACAGTATATCATGCAGTTTCTCACTTTATTAAATTCACACCTGACAGAGGCTGTTAGCTTGACTCGGGCATAAAATCAAACCAAAAAATACACGAATCATGTTATTAATTTTTTTACTGTATTGGTTCAATCATTTTCTGTATTCTTTCATTTATAAACTGAGCTGTGAAACTAGCATCTCCCATGAACTGTTTGCAGAAAATTAGAATGTGCTATTCTTAAATATGCTAAGAAAATGTTTTTATTTTTTAAACATTTTTCTTTTTTAAATATATGTAAAATATTTAATTGAAAACTGATTTAAAAGCAGCATTTTGTTACAACAAGCAACGTGCTCTAATCCTGACATAGCGGCTGACTTCACTTGTTAACTCCATATCGGCCATCAGTTTCATCTAGTGATCTTCTTTTACTGTACATACTGTAAAGCTCAAAATAACAATTAAATTATCATTTAGGTAACACTTTAGAATACTGTATCTTACTTAATGCATAACTAATAAGGAATTACTGCAGAACTAAAAAGTAATTCTTCATTAACAATTAAGTCACTAATATTAACTACTAAGGAAGATGTGTTAACTAATCAGTATGTAATAGCATTTTATAATTGTGTTAAGTAACAATTAGTTAATCAATAACTATTGAATTCAGTCATGCCTCCTGATGAACTACTTTTAATTATCTACTAATTCAGCTTCAGGAGAAGTAACTATTGAGTAACTACTAATGAACAGTCGATTAATTACAATACTGTTCCAGGTTGTAAGTAATTCCCTCATAATTATGTGGCAATTCTGTATTAATGTCATGTTCTCTGTTGTCTTTTGTTTTTGTGCTTTTATGTTGAAGTTTAGTTTAGTTCCTGTTTGGTTTTTGTAGTCCTTTTGTAGTTTCTTTTTATGATTGGTTTTCCCCTGATTGTTCTCCTTCCCTGATTGTTGCCCCAGGTGTCCCTCATTCCCTTGTTTGTTCCTTTGTGTATTTAAACCCCGCTGTTTCTCCATTCCCCTGTCGGTCGTTGAATGTTGTACATGTTCTGAAGATTTATGAAGGTTTATGTTTCCACTGTTTCTATGTTAGCGCCGTTGCCTGTCCTGCCGTGTTTTCTTAGTTCAGTGTTCCTCTGTGGTTGTTTCTTATGTTTATATTTTGGTTATCCCCTCGTGGATGTTTTGTTTTAATTAAACAGTCGGATTCCCCCTGGTCTGCACCAGTTCTAAGTCAGCTGCTAGGCGCTGGCTCTGGGATGGTCGAGGCTACAGGCGCTGGCTCGCAGACCGTGGCTGGCGTAGGCGCTGGCTCGCTGACCATGCCGCGGCCCGGGGCGCCTCCGCCGTGCCTCCGCCGTGCCTCCCGTCCGGCGCGCGGCCCCCCTCCCCTTCCCCTCTTGACTGTCCGGTCGCCCCCTTCACGGGGGGAGGCCGGGCGGCTCGCAGGGGGGTCGCCCGGAGAGGGGTGTCTGTCGCGGTCGGGCGGGCGGTGTGCGCCTCGGTGCCTAGCAGCTGACTTAGAACTGGTGCGGACCAGGGGGAATCCGACTGTTTAATTAAAACAAAACATCCACGAGGGGATAACCAAAATATAAACATAAGAAACAACCACGGAGGAACACTGAACTAAGAAAACACGGCAGGACAGGCAATGGTGCTAACATAGAAACAGTGGAAACATAAACCTTCATAAATCTTCAGAACACGTACAACATTCAACGACTGACAGGGGAATGGAGAAACAGCGGGGTTTAAATACACAAAGGAACAAACAAGGGAATGAGGGACACCTGGGGCAACAATCAGGGAAGGAGAACAATCAGGGGAAAACCAATCATAAAAAGAAACTACAAAAGGACTACAAAAACCAAACAGGAACTAAATTAAACTTCAACATAAAAGCACAAAAACAAAAGACAACAGTGAACATGACAATTAATTAATCATGGGTTCCCTGTATTTTCACTTTAGAATACTGTTCCAGGTTGTAAGTTATTCCCTCATAATTATGTGGTCATACTTTATTAATTACTCATGGGTTCCCTGTATGTTCCCTTCCCCTCAGTCATTGCCTTACATACAGGAATAATTGACCCAAATGTAATGTGATATGTGCTGAGGAAAACAAGAGATACACACTACACTGTATATAAATCATAAACCTACCTGAGGTTAGTTGGCTGTAAGATGGGGTTCCATTCCGTTGTTGATTTCTGGTTACAGACCACACTCACAAAGCAACTGACCATACAGTCCAAAACTATTAAATTCGCTGTAATGACTCATTTTGGGAGTGTAGTAATTCCACAAAATGCGTATTGCATTTCCATAGTAATAATAACATTAGAAGTAAGGAAGAAGAAATGGCCACAACCTGAATATTGTAATGGCTAATTGTTATGATATTATTGTAATTAATTGTAATTAATCGACTGTTCATTAGTAGTTACTCAATAGTTACTTCTCCTGAAGCTGAATTAGTAGATAATTAAAAGTAGTTCATCAGGAGGCATGACTGAATTCAATAGTTATTGATTAGCTAATTGTTACTTAACACAACTATAAAATGCTATTACATACTGATTAGTTAACACATCTTCCTTAGTAGTTAATATTAGTGACTTAATTGTTAATGAAGAATTACTTATTAGTTCTGCACTAATTCCTTATTAGTTATGCATTAAGTAAGATACAGTATTCTAAAGTGTTACCAGTGCATGTGTTAGCCTGTTATTCATTGCAGTGCCATGTTTGATGGGAATGAAAACGAGGCTGTGAGCCGTAGACGTAAAGCTACTAGATCACATGTAACTTTAATTCACAAACCATGTATTGGAAAGATGCATTCTCAATATTTCATTAGCTGAACAATCAACACCAATTTAAACAACTGTACAGCCCACTGAAGAGACTTCTACCCATTACAGCCTTGTTTTGATCCTGTCAAAAATCAAATATGGCCCTATTCGAAGTCGAAAAGATTGAGTGTACAGTATGATAGTTTTAACACATCTTTTGGACTGAAAGGGAGTTAACAGATGTTTTTGTAAATAGCACTCTACAGAGGGGGATACTGACAGAATTCATGAATTATTTATACACTTTCTGAAAATATGTAAATCTGTGTTTATTCTGGAGCATCAAAGGACTCTGATAGATGCAAGGGGGAACTAATAAAGGTTGTAAGTAAGCTGACCTGTAATTCTTGCCAACATTAATTATCAAAAAGTTGATTTTTAACATTTAACATGTGTATATGGAAAAATGTACTGAAACACTTTACTCACCATGCACAGTAACATTAAATGTTTTGTTTGAGTTTCCTCTGTTACTGAAGATCTGTAGTTTATAAAGTCCAGAGTGTTTGATTCTGATGTTTCTGATGGTGAGAGATCCAGTCTGATCATCCAACTGCAGTTTGTCTCCAAATGTCTCATTACTGTGACGCATATCAATGTCATGCTTATAGATTAGAGCTATACGAGTCTTATGAGGTCCAAACATCCACAGTATCTGATCCTCTCTCTGTATTTCAGTAACACCAGTGGGTAGAGTGACAGAATCTCCCTCCATCACCGACACTGACTTCAATTCATCCGTCTCTAACACTGACTCCGTTCCATGTTTAGATGTACCGGCATCCATCGCACCTGGTTCATAAGTTCATAAGTTTAAAATGTAACTTTTACAACATAAATAATGGACTGAACCAACTACGATATATGTTTCATGATCCTAAAATAATGTGCCTTAGATAAATAGAAAGCCTTAAATTCTCTCCAAATTATTTAATACAGTCCAATCTTCCCCAAAGGTCCATTTCAGTCATCAGGGTGAAAAATACACTACAGGACTGTACTAATTACATATGACCTGGTTGACATTTATTATGACATTAGAATGTCACACTTTTATTTTGAATTCATGATGAAAAAAATCTGAAAGGAGTGAATGGCTACAAAAACCAGTGAGCGCATTTGGACACTAACACCATGTGTCAGAGTGAAGCTCGATCTGGATAAAAGTATTATTATTATTATTATTTTCCAAAGTAAGGTAAATATAAGATAAAAGGACATATGTGATCACGTTTCTATGACAGAAATTCTCTCAGATACATAGATTCAGCATCCAAATACGGTATATATATTTATGAATATTAAGATAGTACTTATTGCAAGGGAACGCGAATCTATTGTGAGGGAATGCAAAACTTATTGCAAGGAACGCAAAACTATTGCGAGGGAACGCAAAACTATTGCGAGGTTACGCAAAACTTATTACAAGGGAACGCAAAACTATTGCGAGGTTACGCAAAACTTATTGCAAGGGAACGCAAAACTATTGCAAGGTTACGCAAAACTTATAGCAAGGGAACGCAAAACTATTGCGAGGTTACGCAAAACTTATTGCAAGGGAACGCAAAACTATTGGGAGGGAATGCAAAACTATTGGGAGGGAACGCAAAACTATTTTGAGAGAATGCAAAACTATTGCAACTGAATGCAAATCTATTGCTAGGGAATGCAAAACTTATTGCAAGGGAACGCAAAACTATTGCAAGGTTACGCAAAACTTATAGCAAGGGAACGCAAAACTATTGCGAGGTTACGCAAAACTTATTGCAAGGGAACGCAAAACTATTGGGAGGGAACGCAAAACTATTTTGAGAGAATGCAAAACTTTTGCAACTGAATGCAAATCTATTGCAACGGAATGCAAAACTATTGCGAGGGAATGCAAAACTTATTGCGAGGTGACGCAAAACGTGTTGCTAGGGAACGCAAAACTATTGCGAGGGAAAGCAAAACTATTGTGAGAGAATGCAAAACTATTGCAACTGAATGCAAATCTATTGCTAGGGAACGCAAAACGTATTGCAAGGGAACGCAAAACTATTGCGAGAGAATGCAAAACTTATTGCGACGGAAAGCAAAACTATTGCAAGAAACACAAAACCTTTGCATTGTAACGCAAAACTTATTGCGAGGGAATGCAAAACTTATTGCGAGGGAACGCAAAACTATTGCGAGGGAATGCAAAAATTATTGTGAGGGAACGCAAAACTGTTGCGACGGAACGCAAAAATATTGCGAGGAAATGCAAAACTTATTGCGAGGGAACGCAAAACTATTGCGAGGTTACACAAAACATATTGCTAGGGAACGCAAAACTATTGCGAGGGAACGCAAAACTGTTGCAACTGAATGCAAAACTTATTGCGAAGGAACGCAAAACTATTGTGAGGGAACGCAAAACTGTTGCGACGGAACGCAAAAATATTGCGAGGAAATGCAAAACTTATTGCGAGGGAACGCAAAACTATTGCGAGGTTACACAAAACATATTGCTTGGGAACGCAAAACTATTGCGAGGGAACGCAAAACTGTGGCAACTGAATGCAAAACTTATTGCGACGGAACGCAAAACTATTGCGACAGAAAGCAAAACTATTGTGAGAGAACGCAAAACTATTGCGACGGAACGCAAAACTTATTGCGAGGGAACTCAAAACTATTAAAACGGAATGCAAAACTTATTGCGAGGGAACGCAAAACTATTGCGACAGAAAGCAAAACTATTGTGAGAGAATGCAAAACTATTGTGACGGAACGCAAAACTTATTGCGAGGGAACGCAAAACTTTTGCAACGGAATGCAAAACTTATTGCGACGGAATGCAAAACTTATTGCGAGGGAATGCAAAACTATTGTGAAAGAAAGCAAAACTATTGTGAGAGAATGCAAAACTTATTGCGAGGGAACGCAAAACTATTGTGACAGAAAGCAAAACTATTGTGAGAGAATGCAAAACTTATTGCGAGGGAACGCAAAACTATTGTGACAGAAAGCAAAACTATTGTGAGAGAATGCAAAACTTATTGCGAGGGAACGCAAATCTATTGTGACAGAAAGCAAAACTTATTGTGAGGGAATGCAAAACTATTGCGAGGGAACGCAAAACTATTGCGAGGGAACGCAAAACTATTGCGAGGGAATGCAAAACTTATTGCGACGGAAAGCAAAACTATTGCAAGGAACACAAAACGTTTGCAAGGTAATGCAAAACTTATTGCGAGGGAATGCAAAACTATTGTGAGGTTACACAAAACATATTGCTAGGGAACGCAAAACTATTGTGAGGGAACGCAAAACTGTTGCGACGGAACGCAAAAATATTGCGAGGGAATGCAAAACGTATTGCGAGGGAACGCAAAACTATTGCGAGGTTACACAAAACATATTGCTAGGGAACGCAAAACTATTGCGAGGGAACGCAAAACTGTTGCAACGGAACGCAAAACTTATTGCGACGGAACGCAAAACTATTGCGACAGAAAGCAAAATTATTGTGAGAGAATGCAAAACTATTGCGACGGAACGCAAAACTATTGCTACGGAATGCAAAACTTATTGCGAGGGAACGCAAAACTTATTGCGAGGGAATGCAAAACTATTGCAACGGAATGCAAAACTTATTATGAGGAGCATAAAACTTATTATGAGGAGCATAAAACTATTGCAACGGAATGCAAAACTTATTGCGAGGGAACGCAAAACTATTGCGACAGAAAGCAAAACTATTGTGAGAGAATGCAAAACTATTGCGACGGAACGCAAAACTTATTGCGAGGGAACGCAAAACTATTGCAAGGGAATGCAAAACTATTGTGACAGAAAGCAAAACTATTGTGAGAGAATGCAAAACTTATTGCAAGGGAACGCAAAACTATTGTCACAGAAAGCAAAACTATTGTGAGAGAATGCAAAACTTATTGCGAGGGAACGCAAAACTATTGTGACAGAAAGCAAAACTATTGTGAGAGAATGCAAAACTTATTGCAAGGGAACGCAAAACTATTGTGACAGAAAGCAAAACTATTGTGAGGGAATGCAAAACTATTGTGAGGGAATGCAAATCTATTGTGAGGTGACGCAAAACGACTCGGTTACTAACGTAACCTCGGTTCCCTGAGAGGAGGGAACGAGTATTGCGTAAGTAGCTTACGCTATGGGAAATATTGAAGTCTTTATGTAAAACGCATTGCAGCTGCACAGCAGACAGTAATGAGCGAGGCAGCTCGGTCATTGGCTGTGCTGCGGCAACTTGCTCGAACCAATGACGGGCGACTCTGAGCAGCGCTACCAATGAGCGCGCTACGCCAGCGCTCAGAGCCCGCCAAGATGGGCGTGGCTAAGGCTATATATTAGGCCCCATCATGAGAGTTCTTTAGGTTCAATCGACTGAAGCAACTGACCAAGCACAAGCACGGCAGCTTACGCAATACTCGTTCCCTCCTCTCAGGGAACCGAGGTTACGTTAGTAACCGAGTCGTTCCCTTCGAGAGGTCTCCTATTAGCGTAAGTAGCTACGCTATGGGAACACCATGCAAAACGCCGTGGCGTGCTGACTTCAGCTCTATAAAGCCAGAGGCAGATGCCTGAGCCTTAAAGCAAAGTGATTATTCAACGAGCCGACCAACGGCGAGCTATATAATGGGATAATACAGAGCCTTTGCCACAAGGTGGCCCATGGTGGAAGCTCATTGTAAAAACACAAGCACATATCTTATGTACTGATTTTTCTATTTACTGATATGCATAAAAACCCTCTAAGTCAGTCAGAGACGGACCTTATAAGGAGGAGATAATGATCAGCATATACGTACTCCAGTCCATACTACAGTCAGGCTGATAGAATGTTGAAATGCAATGAGGGGACCTGTAGGTTATAAAACCTGATAAATGTCAAAGGCGAGGCCCAGCCTGCCGCGCTACAAATATCCTCAATGGGTATCCCACTCGACCACGCCCACGAGGAGGCCATGCACCTCGTAGAGTGAGCTCTGGCGCCTAAGGGGCATTGAAGGCCCTTGGCTTTATAAGCCAGCGCTATAGCATCTACTATCCAGCCGATATTCTTTGCTTTGAAACTGCGAGACCTTTAGTCGCGGCCGCCAAAGCATACTGAATAATTGTTCCGTCTGTCTGAACAGGGCAGAGCGTTCCAAGTATACTCTGAGCGCCCTGACCGGGCAGAGTAAATTAAGCGTCGCTTAGTCTGCTGGAGACGATAAGCTGCCAGAGATATCACCTGTACTCTGAAGGGTGTGGAGAGCACTTTAGGAATATACCCGTGCTTTGGCCTAAGGACAACTCTGCAGTCGTTAGGTCCAAATTCCAGGCAAGCAGCTTGATGACAGCGCGTGCAGGTCAGCCCACTCTTTTAACTGAAGCGAGTGCCAGCAAGAGCGCAGTTTTGAGCGAGAGCTGTTTAAGGTGCAGGTTCGGAGAGGTTCGAGCGGGGCACTCTTGAGTGTGTCCAGGACCGTGGCCAGGTCCCAGATCGGTACCGAGGGGCGAGGAGGGTTCATCCTCCTAAGCCTCTTAGGAAAGCGAATGATTAGGTCGTTTTTCCCTAATGAGCGTCCTTTATCAGGATTGTGTGACGCCGCTATGGTAGCCACATAGACTTTGAGCGTGGAGGGTGCCCACCTCCAGCAGCTCTTGCAAAAAGGCGAGTACACTTGGTATCTCGCACGATTTGGGGTTCAAGCTCTTGGTATCATACCAGTCACTGAACACTTTCCACTTTTGGGCAAATAAAGCGCTCATAGAGGCTCGGCGCCTCAGTGATGGTTCTCAACACTCCGCTGGGGAGGTTCCCTGGAACCCGTTGAGGGGCCATGCATGAAGGGCCCACAGATCGGGGCGGGGATGAAGAATCGTCCCGTTGGCCTGCCTGAAGAGGTCCAGCCTCAACGGAATCGGCCATTGGGCAGATTGCATCATCTGCATCAGTTCTGGAAACCACGTCTGGTTCTTCCAGAGTGGGGCTACCAGGAGCACTGCACATTTCACCTCCCTGATCCGACTGATGACCTGAGGTAGCATCGCGATCGGGGGAAAAGCATACAAGGGGCGGCTCAGCCAGACTTGGGCGAGCGCGTCCGTGCTCTTTGAGAAGAAAAGAGGGCAGTGCGCATTTTCCCTGGAGGCGAAGAGGTCGACCTCTGCCTCGCCAAAGGTTTGCCATAACCACTGAACCGTCAGGGGTGGAGAGACCATTCTCCTGGGAGAACTTTGTCTCTGGACAGCATGTCCGCTCCCTGGTTCAGGGCGCCTGGCACATGCGCTGCTCTCAGCGGCGCGGGTTGTGCTGTGACCATAAGATGAGCTCCTGGCCATAGAGTGCAGGGAGCTCGACCTGAGTCCACCCTGGCGATTTATATCACGATACTACCGTCATGTTGTCCGTTCGGACCAGGGCGTGTTCGTTTTCAGGTGCGGAAGCAGGGCTCTGAGAGCCAAGGCGACCGCTTTCATTTCCAGACAGTTTATATGTAGAGCTTTTCGGGTTTGACCAAAAACCGGAGACAGGCCTGCCCTCGTAAAGGGCCCCCCATCCTATTTTGGAGGCATCTGTCGTGATCATTTTTCTCCGTGTGTTCACGCCCAGACTCACGCCGGTTTGATACCAGTTTGATACAGCCGTGATTCGCTCTGATTAAAAAGTGGCCCGAGCGCCACGCGTGAGTGGGGACACGGCTCTTGAGCCAGGGTTGGAGAGGACGCATGTGTAACAATCCTAGCTGGAGTACAGCTGATGCCGAGGCCATGAGACCGAGCATCCTTTGAAATCGTTTGACGGTGCTCTGATGAGAGGCGCGCCGTCATCTGCACTGAGTCTAGCACTATTCCCAGAAAAGAGATATTCTGGCTGGGGGATAGCACGCTCTTTGCAAAATTGATTCTCAGTCCCAGACATTCTAGATGGCTGATAATCCAAGATCTGTGCGTCGTTAACTGACTGTCTGATTGTGCTAGGATTAGCCAATCATCGAGGTAATTCAGTATTCGCACTCCCCGCTGTCTCAGGGGGGAAAGTGCTGCGTCCATACATTTCCTGAATGTACGGGGGGCCAATGATAGGCGAATGGTAGTACTGTGTACTGGTTTGACTGTCCCTCAGCTGAATCTCAGAAATGGCCTGTGATGAGGCTCATCGAATGTGAAAGTAAGCGTCTTTGAAATCCACTGATAGAAACCAATCCCGGGCGAACTTGCACGAGGATATGTTTGGTCGTTAACATTCTGAACGAGCGATTCATTAAAGCTTTGTTCAGATGTCTGAGATCTAGGATGGGGCGGAGGCCACCGTCCTTTTTTGGGACGAGAAAGTAGTGGCTGTAAAAACCTGCCTCGCTCATAGAGGGAGGAACAGTTTCTATAAGCCCTTCTCTATCAGTTTGAGCACCTCGGTGCGTAGAACATGTGAAAAATCTTTCCTCACTTTCGTCTCGACCACCGCTGAAAAGCGGGGTGGTCTCTGGCGAGTTGAAGTGAGTACCGGTGTTTTATTATGTTCAAAACCCATTTCGGCATGTCGGGGATTTTTTCCCAGGCTTTTGCTCGCACAGATATGGGCTGAATGCTGGCTGGGAGCGTGTCGCAGTGACGTATGGGCCCTGCCGGCGAATTGCCTTGTGCTAACACTGAGCTTACAGCTCTCAGAGGCGCGAGGCGCACTGAGCAGCTTTGTTGAGTGCCGAGTGCAGGGGTGCGTGTGAGATTACAGGCACGCGCTATCTCCGTAATGCTCGCAGCATGAGCTGGCGAAATGTTTGAAACTGTATAGACAGTGTTTACGGGTGGGGGTGCATACATTGTAATAGAGCACGCAGCCACTTTCATAAAGCTTCCCGTTCTTAGCGGGGAGTTTCTTGGCTCGTCTGTCGCATCTGTGATGCTCGCGGCATGAGCCAGAGAACTGTTTGAAACTGTATGGGCAGCTTATGGGTGGGGGTGCATATACCGTAGTAGGCACGTCGCCACTTTCATAAAGCCTCCGGCTGGGCGGGGGTTTTGGGCATGCATACAGTGTTTGTGTGTAGGGGTGCATGCATGACAGCAGGCACGCGCGCTACCTTTATAGTATTTCCCGCTTTTACTGGGGAAGTGTTTATAACTGTGGGAACAGTGCTTGTGTGTATTGGTGCATACATGACAATAGGCACACAATCCATATTTATGGGGCATCCAGCTTGAGCTGGGGAAGTATTCGACACTGTTTGAACAGTATTGATATGTGGGAATGCGCACTTTAGTGTGGACACGTGACCCCTTAGTGACACAGGCAGAAAATGACTCTTTTTGTGATTCTGTGTGTTGCCGTTAAAACGGCATTTGATTGCAGGTGAGCGAGTTCTGTGACTGGCCCATTGACTGCTGTACAGACATTTCCAGCCGCTTGTAAGGGGACTGGGTAATGTTTTACATGTTTTGGAGAGAGTGGTCCGGCTTTTGCGAGACACGCACTCTCTCTCTTTCTTCCTACGGCTAGGAAGACTTACGAGGCTCCGGGTTCAGCACGATCTTGGGCCGAGGTCCCCGTCGCTCAGGCGGCTGCTTTCGGTTAGCAGAACGCGAGCGGCGTCGAGCATCCGTTTCAGGTTGCGGACGATCTCTGAGTCCATGCTGGTGCCCCTGCTCGTGTCCGCTAATGTCGACGGCGTGGGGTCGAAGGCCGGGCCCTGCCAGTCGTCTGATGCAGCGTCAATGAAAGGCTGTCATCCTTTTCACTGTCGTCCCCTGACGCGCCGAACAGACGAGACACACCGCTCTGGAGGGGTGCTGGTCTGCCTGCGTGAATTGAACTGGCGGCAGGGAGTCCTTGGGTGGTGGTGAAGCGTGCTCTGGCGGCCTCCGTGAGCGGCGCTTTTTCTTGCACGGCTCGAACAGAGGGGATGGCAGCACGGTGGTAGCAGGCTCGTTCACGGCGAAGGCGGCAAAGCGAGCGCGCAGCTCGGTGAGGCCCAGGGAGTCACATTCGGGCATCCGCCTCGAGTGAGAGCAGCTTCTGCGTGGTCAGGTCCCAGGCAGCGAGCGCAGAGAATGTGACGGTCGCTGTCAGGAAGAGGGCCTCTGCACGAGGCGCAGGTCGAAGGCATTTGAAACAACGTCTCGAATTTGCTCTTTCACTAAAGGACAAAAAGCGTCTCAGAGACGAACACTTGCAAAGTTAGCTTTTAGTAAAAGGATATCAAGGTGATGCGCGCCGGATGGCGTAGCAGAAGGCTTTGAAGGCGGCTGAAGGCACCGGCGTCCCGTAGCAGTCCTGCTGTAGGCTTGTCGACGGCGGTCGAAAAGACTCCAATAATCCGGAGGATCCAGCGAAGAGAAGGTCTTTGCTGAAGGAGATTAAATCTAAAGAACTCTCATGACGGGCCTAATATATAGCCTTAGCCACGCCCATCTTGGCGGGCTCTGAGCGCTGGCGTGAAGCGCTCATTGGTCGCGTTCAGAGTCACCCGTCATTGGTTCGAGCAAGTTGCCGCAGCACAGCCAATGACCGAGCTGCCTCCGCTCATTGCTGTCTGCTGTGCAGCTGCAATGCGTTTTACATAAAGACTTCAATATTTCTCGAGAAACTGAGTTTTTCCATAGCGTAAGCTACTTACGCAATAGGAGAGACCTCTCGAAAGGGAACATATTGCAAGGGAACGCAAAACTATTGCGAGGGAACGCAAAACTATTGTGAGGGAATGCAAAACTATTGCTAGGGAGCATAAAACTATTATGAGGAGCATAAAACTATTATGAGGAATGCAAAACTATTGCAAGGGAACGCAAAACTATTGTGAGGGCATGCAAAACTATTGCTAGGGAACGCAAAACTATTGTGAGGGAACGCAAAACTATTGCTAGGGAACGCAAAACTATTGTGAGAGAATGCAAAACTATTGCTAGGGAACGCAAAACTATTGTGAGGGAATGCAAAACTATTGCTAGGGAACGCAAAACTATTGCGAGGAAACGCAAAACTTATTACAACGGAACGCAAAACTTATTTTATGGGAACACAAAACTATTGTGAGGGAACGCAAAACTTATTACGAGGGCAGTCAAAACGTATCACAAGGGAATACAAAACTATTGCGAGGGAACATGAACTATTGTGAGAGCTCGCAAAACATATCTTGAGGGAATGCAAACTGTTGCGAGGGCATGCCAAACTTATCATTAGGGAACGCAAACTATTGTGTTGTGTGCTGTTGGTGGCTCTTATTGTGTAATTTATAATTATTAGTATATTTTCTAATTTACTGGGTATATTTATTGATGAACATGCACATTAATGTTTAATGTGGAATGTCATAGATTGAGCTCAATGCCTAGCTGTTACAATGAGTTGTCCACTTTTAATTGGCTTGTTGCTGATGCCACATAAGGTATTTTCCGGTTACTGACGCATGTTACTAAAACCATACAAGGAAGGCAAGTTCATTTTCTTCTTGAAATTAAGATGAAGTGATTAGTTTGTTATGGTAAATCTTTGGTATATTTTAATGAATTACCTTATTTTTGTCAGAAAAATTAGATGTCACTATAAACATCACACTTCCAGTTGAATAACTCCTCTATTGGTGTCTGGCCATGTTGGTTAATTTTATTAGCAGTTTAGTTTAAAACAGGTTAGTTTCACGGAAGGCATAATTCATTTCAGTGAAATAGTTCAACCATCATAAATATAGGTTAGTTGACAGTCTTACTTTAGTTACTTTATCATAATAATTAATATGTTTAAAGAAATCCAGTCTGTTACTGTTCAGTGTTAAGGATAAAGGTTGGAGGGATTTTGATAATAATCAAACAATTTCATATATATCGTATAACACCATAAATGGAAGCAAATATGTCCTGTCATAATACACATACGTATAACTAATATATATAGAGAGAGAGAGAGAAAAAAAAGTTTTAGAGGAAAAAGAGCAAAAACTTATGCAATGGAAAATAAATACTACTTACCACACACAACTAATAGAGTGCCAACAATAAACCAGAATTTCATTTTAAAATAATCCTGTTTCATTTGTTTCTCTGCTGTGGGTTTTCCTTTACTGTCGTACGGAAGTTATACTGTTTGATCACAAAGTGAAAAAAGTTCAGACCTGCAAATCCAGTGATTATTTTCTTTGGCAGGAATGACTCACCTGACCTTGTTTGCTAAATCAAAATTTCTAATGTTTGAGTCATAGGATAGTATCTCTTGTCTTCTTAACCCCTCCCCCTTTTTTGTAACCATGTGACAAGAACAGTTATTATGACTTATAATGACTTGTGGATTCCATTTTGTATCATTTATTTATGTTAATGTAAACAGACTGTTCTCTGTTTTCTGTATGTACAGTATGTGGGGATGCATGGATACATTTTTCAAGGAGTATGGCTTGTTTTGTATATAGATTTATTGCTGTTGTTTTGTTACATTTGTTTTGTTCATTTGTGTTTGTATGGTATGGATTTGATTTGAATTGTTTTATTCATGCAAAATAGCTGTACAATCTCATCCTCTTGTAACAATGTGTAGGACTGAAAAAGATCTATAAAAATTATTTAAAAAAAAAAGTCACTTGGTTAAAGTCACTGGATCATTCCATTTGTAATAGTTTGGACATTGATTGGGTATCAAGAAAGGAGGGAGAAACAGAAAGTTCAATGCTGTTGTCATTTTGTTCCTGGAAAAGGCTGCTCTGTTTGCGTAACTGGGAGTGGTTCTTTTTATCTGCCTACCTGTCAGTCAAGTCAAGTCAACTTTACTGTCATTACTGCTAGAGTTTAAAACATTGCCAAATCATTATACGACTGGTGTGCACAATATAGAAATCTATCTATCTATCTATCTATCTATCTATCTATCTATCTATCTATCTATCTATCTATCTATCTATCTATCTATCTATCTATCTATCTATCTATCTATCTGTCTATCTATCTGTTTGTCTCTGTCTGTCTGTCTGTCTCTGTCCATCCTGGTCCCGTCTGTCTATCCATCTGTCTGCGGTATGTATTAGTAGTATTGTCTGTCTGTCAAGTCAAGTCAGCTTTATTGACAGACAGATGTCCGTCCGTCCGTCAGTCCATTCCTCTGTCTCTCTCTCTCTCTCTCTCTCTCTCTGTCTGTCTGTCTGTCTGTAATTATACGACTGGTGTGCACAATATAGAAATATTGTCTAGGTTACTGTTGTAACCTCCATTCCCTGATGGAGGGAACAAGATGTCAGGGAACGGAGGTTACAACAGTAACCTAGATGATCCGTCTGTCACTCACTTTAACGTTGTGTCGAAGAGCGACACTAGGGGTCCAATTTTAATCACGCCATGCGCTGAACCGTGTACGCGCGCTGCTGACACAGGTGCGGGCAGGTAGTTGTGTGCCAAAACGACAGGCCCTGTCAGACTGTACGTACCCTTCCCCAACACCCCATAAGATCGTCATAACCTTCTGGTTCCCTACACCCGATATGGGTGGAACAAGGCGACGTGCCAAGCATGGGAGCAAGCCGTGCCAGCCGAGGCTTTTCTCTCTCTATGTTTCTCACATAGAGTTAAAGTGGCTGGGGCCATCTTAACGCTATCACACGCATCGGGAAGGCAATTCCTATTCTTTCAGGGGGAAAGACCCTGTGGAGACCACACCTGCCCAGGCTGGGGAGGTAAAGTGTGGTGGAATACATCATATGGGATTTTAGGTCGCATGTGGAGAATAGCCGGTGGTAGATACTACCTCATTGGGAGGAAGGAGTTGCTACAAACACGACGACCGGGGGCAGTGAGGACTGACCAAGAGAGACGTGGGTCCGCTCAGCAAGGGATGTACCATGGAAAATACACACAGTGGGACAAGTGCTCACGGGGCCCGACCTGTGGATCACCTATTCCAGTACAGAGCAATTTGAGTACTTGCATTGGGTTTGGTTGGGGAATTCCTCCGCTGAATTCATGGACCAGAGGGCTAGGGAGGAGTCATCCAGGGAGCCGAGTTAGTGGGATCTCCTGGGATAAGAGCTGACGATATTACCTCAGCGAGCTTGCTCTTTTCCCAGTTGACCTGAAGCCCTAAGCGGCTGAGGTGCCTGAGCACCTGGTCCCTGTGGATGCACAGTAACTCTGGGAGTGGGCCAGGATGAGCCAGTCATCGAGGTAGTTGAGTATTCGAATGCCTGCTTCCCGAGGCGGGGCAAGGGCTGCCTCTGCGGCCTTCAGTAAAGACACGAGGGTACAGGGACATGCCGAAGGGAGGACCTTGTACTGATATGCCTGGTCAGTCGAACGAGAACCGTAGAAAGGGTAGATGTTGAGGCAAGATTGAGACGTGGAAGTACGCGTACTTCAGGTCTACCGCTGCTGAACCAATCTAGATGCCGGACGTCAAGTTAATATGTGTCTTTGTTGTGAGCATTTTGAACGGGAGTTTGTGCAAGGCCCGGTTGGAACCAATCATCCAGCCGCAAAGGCTGTGAAGGCTGCGTCCCAAGGCTCTGGTGCTGAGGCAGGTGGCAGGTTAGTGACTGAGGAGGAGGTCCCATGGAAGCGTCCTCTAGACTCGTCAGAACTGTTTTCCGGGGATACAGCTCATACAACCGGTCTTCTCCGAAGAAAATTTCTGAATGAACCCGCACCCGTATGTCCGGAGCGGACATGCAAATTCTGTCTGCCAATTTCTCATTGGCCTTTTCTCAAGTTCAGAGATGCGTGAGGCTCTCAAGAGAGACCCTAGTGTCACTTCTTCAACACAACGTCGAAGTGAGCGACAGACGGGGAACTGTCTGTCTGTCCGTCCGTCCGTCCGTCCATCGTAAGTATTAGTAGTATTATCTGTTCATCTGTTTGTCAAATTAAGTCAGCTTTATTGACAGACAGGCGTCCGTCCGTCCGTCCATCCTTCCGTCAGTCCATTCACATGTCTCTCTCTGTCTGTCTGCCAGTCAAGTCAGCTTTAATGGCATGACTGCTAGAGTTTAAAACATTGCCAAATCATTATATGACCGTTGTGCACAATATAGAAATATCTATCTATCTATCTATCTATCTATCTATCTATCTATCTATCTATCTATCTATCTATCTATCTATCTATCTATCTATCTATCTGTCTGTCTGTCTGTCTGTCTGTCTGTCTGTCTGTCTGTCTGTCTGTCTGTCTGTCTCTGTCTGTCTGTCTGTCAATCCGTCCGTCTTTCCATCTGTCTGCGGTAAGTATTAATAGTATTATCTGTCTGTCTGTCAAGTCAAGTCAGCTTTACTGCCATGACTGTTAGTGTTTAAAACATGGCCATTATATGACCGGTGTGCACAATATAGAAATATCCATCTATCTGTCTGTCTGTCCCTGTCTGTCTGTCTGTCCATCCATCTGTCTGCTGTAAGTATTAGTAGTATTATCTGTTCGATCCATTCACCTGTCTGTCTGTCTGCCTAAAAACGTTAAGTGGAAAAACATGTCTGTGGTAAGTATTAGTAGAATTATCTGTATGTCCTTTCACCTGTCTGTCTTTCTATCTGTCTGTCTGCCTAATAAACGTTAAGTGGAAAAATGTGTCTGTGGTCACACATATGGACAGAGGGCAGATGACACAGATCTAACCACAGTGTGATGCTGTCTCTCGTCTCACATACTCTCTCCCCCACAGTCACATTTAAACCACAATAACAGAGTGGAAAAATACACATCAGTCAGTCACACGATAGTCAGTCTCTGGTAATTAACACCAACATGTGGAGTTTCATCATGTTTTTCATTTGTTTGGCGGGTAAGATATTTGTTATCAGTAATTATACCTTCAATAAATGTGTTTTTGTCTGTATGGGTGCAGCTAAAGGTAAATATAGATACTTTTTTAAATGTCAAGGTATCCACTAACCAGTGTTGGCAGTATTAATATGTCTTTTTGTTCTGGTCTCTGTAATGTGAGGTCTAACACTCTAACTGGTTTATTCAGTACACAGATAATATTGCAGTATTGTTGAAATCAGACTGATTTTGTAAACTAAACGTCATTGTGAATGGTGTATATATGTGCCACAAATGATAAGTTTAACATAAACCACATCCTGCTGCTTCCTTGTGGCCCAAGTCATAAACCTAGAAGATCTTAAGTTGTTCAGCTTTCTTAATTACGAATGTTGTTCCAGGTGTGTTTGGTGTCGATACAGATGGATTGAAGTCAGTGTCAGTGATGGAGGGAGATTCTGTCACTCTACAAACTAATGTTACGGAAATACAGAAAGATGATCTGATACTGTGGATGTTTGGACCTAATGAAACTCGTATAGCTGAAATCTATAAGCATACCATCTTTTTGTTTGATATTATGGACAGATTCAGAAATAGGCTGCAGATGAACAATGAGACTGGATCTCTCACCATCAAGAACATCAGAATCACAGACACTGGACTTTATTTCCTACAGATCTTTGGCAAAAGAGCTCATCCATGAGATTCAGTGTGACTGTCTATGGTGAGTACTTGTTTGAAGTTCAGTAGTTACCTTATTACTTTATTATTTCAGTAATTATAAGGTTTTAAGTCAAAAGTCCAATTG
Organism: Xyrauchen texanus; assembly: GCF_025860055.1. NCBI lineage: Eukaryota > Metazoa > Chordata > Actinopteri > Cypriniformes > Catostomidae > Xyrauchen > Xyrauchen texanus. Next base: position 7,538,962 of record NC_068323.1, read on the forward strand.
CAAAAATGTTTTTCCTAGCAGTGGTTATTGCACGCGTTCAACCACATTTTATACCATGATGTGTTTGAATACTCGATTCTGATTGGATGGAATGCGTGTGTTAAGACCGTTTAATACACAGATAGTTTCAGGCAGTTTTAATCACCAATCTATATTTATACACCTTCTCTGCTGTACTCCATCATGAGACATTGCAAGAGATTTATGACTTTGTTCAAACAACCTCCGGACACGTAAAATAGGCTCAGAGCTGGGATTATCCATCACATCACAAAACAACATCATCAAGTCATGCAGTGCCATTTTAAAATCAACTGTGAAGCGCTACAGGAAACACGGAAAAGACAACAGTGTTCATCAGCCCCGTATTACTCACCCAAAGCACGTGTAAGGAAAGTATGGTTTGACATTCAGCTGTTTAGCACGGAGGGGGAGAGAAGGTAACCAGGACCCATCAAAAGCATCTTTCACTGTCCGGCAAGACGAGGCAAGATGATTTAAACCGTAATATGATAAACATCATCTAAAATTGTTGCACTGCTTAACATGTGCATCTATAGCTGCTAGGGGGCGCTCTGCTATCACACATCGTTGACTGAAGCTCTGAATGGAGCATTTGCTGTTTTGTTATCGTGCAATCAGACATCGCAATTTAATTCTCAATTCAAGCAATCGTGCAGCTTTAATGGATACCATATGGATGTCTCAGGGATCAAAGTCTGCAGGTTTAGAGCGTTTTGGATGATTTCCCCCTCATCATGTACAGTAAGTGCTACTTTTACAACTGTCAAGTCAGCAGTGCCAGGTTTTCCTCATTAATGTAAAAATGACAAAGAATATTAATTAAATATTGTATGTTCTGCATTATGTGGCGATTACTATTTCTGGATTGAGTATTTAGTTTCACATTTTTCCGCTCTTAGCCTCCACGCCATTGGATCACGGCATCAGAGTGACATGACATTTAAAATAGGGAGAAAGGCTCGTTATAAGAGTTTGTTGTTTAAAAGTGCTCTTAGGACATAAGGTATTTTTTTAATGAATTTCAGGTTGTTGTTTTTTGCCACATTTTAATCAGGACATGTTGCCACAGAGTGTCATGACATTGTTATGTGCTTATTACGTTTCCAGCTCATCTACCCATTCCCATCATCACCGGAGACTCTTCTCAATGTTCTTCATCATCTGAAAGTTCATCTAAATGTGTGTTGGTGTGTTCAGTGGTGAATGTGACACATGTGACTCTCTCCTGGTACAAAGGAAACAGTTTATTGTCCTCCATCAGTGTGTCTGATCTCAACAGTCTCTCTCTACCTCTGGAGGTGGAATATCAGGACAACAACATCTACAGCTGTGTGATCAACAATCCCATCTGTAACCAGACTAAACATCTCAACATCACTGAAGTCTGTCAGCCATGCTCAGGTATAACAGTGATAACAATGGTAATTTACTTTGAGCTGATCTGTGGCCTCATTTATTGATTCATGCTAAATTTACTTCCTGAAAGAAGACACTAGCACATTCATTACGCTCAGATTTGATAGTGTGAATTAACAGTTTGAGTGGATTCTGGACTGTTTCCAGATTTCTATCAATTAAAAATATAGGTGAAACTCTTAACTCTTAACTTTGGTTTATGTTACCGTTGGTGTTCTCAACATCAAATATTCGTTGTTGCCCTCTATGATTGGTTGTTGGTCTTCTGTGTTCATATTGAAGTCATGCCCCATTTAGATCGGTTTGTTACAGTGCACACTAATGCTTTGTGTGATTTTGTTTTTCCTCCTCCAGAGCACGCCCAGTGTTGTGGTTTTACTAATGCTGTGGTCCGATTGGTCATCTCTGCTCTGGTGGGCATGGCTACTGTTGCTGTTCTGGTTTACCACTTCAGAACTAGCGAAGGAGCTCAAACACAAAAATTTAATATTAAGCATTTTGCAAGCTTAAATACATAAAACAACTAACAATTGCTTAACACAATAAAAAAAATCTATTAATTCATATGATGATGATGTATTTTTTTAAATGAATATTATAAAGGATTATATGCATTTTGACATTTTGATCTGTCTGTATAGCCAGTCATAGAACTTATATATATTTCTACACTAAATGTTTTAACACTAGTGTTGGGTTCATGTCCACCTTAGTCCAGTCCGAGTCAAGTATGAGTCTTTAAACAATCGAGTCCGAGTTGAGTCAGAGTCCAAAAGGGGCTGAGTCGGACTCAAGACCAAGTCTACAACAGGCCGAGTCCGAATTAATCTGTTCATGAATCTGAATCCAAATTGTAACCGTAAGATCAACATCAATATTTTGAGCTTATTTCAAACTTCACAACTAAGAAAAAGAGTTTGGGGTCTGGGTATCTCAGCGAGTAAAGATGCTGACTATCACCCCTAGAGTCGCGAGTTCGAATCCAGGGTGTGCTCAGTGACTCCAGCCTGGTCTCCTAAGCAACCAAATTGGTCTGGTTGCTAGGGAGGGTAGAGTCACATGGGGTAACCTCCTCGGGGTCACTATAATGTGGTTCTCCCTCTTGGTGGGGCGCGTAGTTAGTTGTATGCGGCTCCCGCAGAGAATAGCGTGAAGCCTCCACACATGCTGTCTCCGCGGTAACACACTCAACAAGCCACGTGTTAAGACGCGCGGGTTGACGGACCCAGACGCGGAGGCAACTGAGATTCGTTCTGCACCACCCGGATTGAGGCAAGTCACTACGCCACCATGAGGACCAGGAGTGCATTGGGAATTGGCCGTTCCAAATTGGGGAGAAAAAGAAAGAAAAAGCGGTTGTCAATATAAACTTTACAAAAACTCCTCGGTTGTCTTTCATATACAGTGAGGAAAATAAGTATTTGAACACCCTGCTATTTTGCAAGTTCTCCCACTTAGAAATCATGGAGGGGTCTGAAATTGTCATCGTAGGTGCATGTCCACTGTGAGAGACATAATCTAAAAAAAAAATCCAGAAATCACAATGTATGATTTTTTAACTATTTATTTGTATGATACAGCTGCAAATAAGTATTTGAACACCTGAGAAAATCAATGTTAATATTTGGTACAGTAGCCTTTGTTTGCAATTACAGAGGTCAAACGTTTCCTGTAGTTTTTCACCAGGTTTGCACACACTGCAGGAGGGATTTTGGCCCACTCCTCCACACAGATCTTCTCTAGATCAGTCAGGTTTCTGGGCTGTCGCTGAGAAACACGGAGTTTGAGCTCCCTCCAAAGATTCTCTATTGGGTTTAGGTCTGGAGACTGGCTAGGCCACGCCAGAACCTTGATATGCTTCTTACAGAGCCACTCCTTGGTTATCCTGGCTGTGTGCTTCGGGTCATTGTCATGTTGGAAGACCCAGCCTCGACCCATCTTCAATGCTCTAACTGAGGGAAGGAGGTTGTTCCCCAAAATCTCGCAATACATGGCCCCGGTCATCCTCTCCTTAATACAGTGCAGTCAGCCCTGTCCCATGTGCAGAAAAACACCCCCAAAGCATGATGCTACCACCCCCATGCTTCACAGTAGGGATGGTGTTCTTGGGATGGTACTCATCATTCTTCTTCCTCCAAACACGGTTAGTGGAATTATGACCAAAAGTTCTATTTTGGTCTCATCTGACCACATGACTTTCTCCCATGACTCCTCTGGATCATCCAAATGGTCATTGGCAAACTTAAGACGGGCCTTGACATGTGCTGGTTTAAGCAGGGGAACCTTCCGTGCCATGCATGATTTCAAACCATGACGTCTTAGTGTATTACCAACAGTAACCTTGGAAACGGTGGTCCCAGCTCTTTTCAGGTCATTGACCAGCTCCTCCCGTGTAGTTCTGGGCTGATTTCTCACCTTTCTTAGGATCATTGAGACCCCACGAGGTGAGATCTTGCATGGAGCCCCAGTCTGAGGGAGATTGACAGTCATGTTTAGCTTCTTCCATTTTCTAATGATTGCTCCAACAGTGGACCTTTTTTCACCAAGCTGCTTGGCAATTTCCCTGTAGCCCTTTCCAGCCTTGTGGAGGTGTACAATTTTGTCTCCAGTGTCTTTGGACAGCTCTTTGGTCTTGGCCATGTTAGTAGTTGGATTCTTACTGATTGTATGGGGTGGACAGGTGTCTTTATGCAGCTAACGACCTCAAACAGGTGCATCTAATTTAGGATAATAAATGGAGTGGAGGTGGACATTTTAAAGGCAGACTAACAGGTCTTTGAGGGTCAGAATTCTAGCTGATAGACAGGTGTTCAAATACTTATTTGCAGCTGTATCATACAAATAAATAGTTAAAAAATCATATATTGTGATTTCTGGATTTTTTTTTTTAGATTATGTCTCTCACAGTGGACATGCACCTACGATGACAATTTCAGACCCCTCCATGATTTCTAAGTGGGAGAACTTGCAAAATAGCAGGGTGTTCAAATACTTATTTTCCTCACTGTATATATGTGAAAGAATGTGTTTTGGGTGTATTTTAGGTGTAACAAACTTCTTATTGCGTTCTGTTGACCTTTTCTACTTCATTTTCAAATCGTCAATTCAATTTAATTTAGTTTTATTTAAAATGATCCCTGTCTAAAGAAATACCAGTCTACTGAGATTTCTTTCTGAATTGTATTTCTCTATCTGTCGACTGATTTGGGAAAATACAGTGTGTACATATGAGTCAACTCAGTAGTAATTAGCACTCGCTGCAAATGCTACATCCAAAAACACTGGAAAAGCGTACTAATAATATTACTGCAATGTCGTCACAGACGTGATTTCTAATTGGCGGGAAACCGCACAATGCGGGACAATTCTGCGTGCTGCCTGTGTACCTAAATCCTGATGTGTCCATGTGTCTCTCAATATAATATTTATGCTGTACACATAATAATGAAGAAACTCAACAAATGAATCTGAAGCTTATAAACTGCAAAGTGAAATTTATTATTGCTGCTCGTTCAGTTTACTTCATTAAAATTCAACTTAGTGAAAAACACTTATTGTAGAAATGTAATATGTAAGTTTAATTAATCCATTTATATTGAGATTTCTATAACTGTAAAAAGAAATGTCCATAATTTAACAGAAAAATAATGCACAAATTCTAAATAAAAAAAACGTTCATTGGTTAACCGGTAGTAACCTTCACATTTACATTAAACAAATATAATATATTTAATAAGACAACAGAGTAAAATATTGTAAAAAATGTTTTTAGATGTAAAAGTAATTTCTGTGCAGGTGTGTCTAAAGGTGACTGAACCAACCAGTTTATGACGATTGTTTTTTTTAGCGATCAGTTTCTGTTTCTGCTTTGAACGAAACCAGTTTAAAGTGCGTGCTGAAATCGGTCATTGTTGTTATTTCTTTAAAATGTAATTTATTATGTCACACGTTATGCGGAGTTTGATCTTTTACATTGTGAAGAATGTTTGAGAAGGCTGTTTTCTCCTGTTTGTGTCTGTTGATCAAGTTTAATGGTAAGTCTGGTCTCTGGTGACATTTGGGCATAATGAAATTATGACTGGTGGATTTTACTCTTTGTGTGTTTTTTTATTTGTAAAGAAGAAACAAAAATACATTTCTATAATAATAAAAAAACATGCTTAAATATAATGAATAATATTTGTATGTTTTAAAGATAAAAACGTCAAGTTTAACGAACTCATTGCCTAGCTGTTGCTTTTTCCAGACAATGTCAATCGATTAAAATGAAATTATTTTGAAGGTTTAAGACACGTGTTCCCTGTATAAGCATTAATAAAACCTGTAAAGAACATACAATGATTAATGGATCTTACATGAAGAAGCAAAACAAATCAGTGACGTAGTTAAGGTGTGTCAGTGTGTGCAAATGTTTCCTAAGATATCTTGTGCACCTAATAAATTTATTTTCGCTTGACAGGATACTTAACATTGTTTGGGTTAAACATGCATAAATGTGATGATGAAAATGTTATACATCCATCGCTGAATTTAATAGCTTTATTGTTATTAATAATTATCCAAACAGCAACAGACGCGGAGCTCCAACCGTCTCCATTGACTTTGCATTGCAAGAGGCTGCCTCCTTGTCATTTATGGCATATAACAAAAAACTGAAAAATGCCTAAAAGCTGCTGTGTGACAAGGTGTACAGCAAACAAGCTAAAAAAAAAAAACAGAAATAAATTTTGATAAGCTTCCGAACCGTAAAAGCCAGTCTTTAAGGAGACAAAAGTGGATACAGGCAATAAGACGTGAAGCATCAGCAGGAAGAGTGAGTAAATTGTGGGATCCTGACAATAAAATTTACTTCTCAATATATCTCCTCCTCTCAGGTTCACATAGGGTGGTGAAATAAGCAATCGACATGGTTAAAATTATGAATTTTTTTTTTTTTTTACAATATCATGTCATGTTCCAGTGGGCGTTGTTCTCAGAGTAGTTCGAGAACTAGTTGCGCTCTGTCTCAATTGATCCAATTTTATGTCCTGAAACAAACTGTTTTTTGGGGTCAACAGCTTATAAAAATTTATTTCTGGGTTATTTAGCTTGTTTGCTGTACACTTGTCACACAGCAGCTTTTAGACATTGTTTTGTTTTTTGTTATAAGTCATAAATGACAAGGAGGCGGCCTCTCGCAATGCAAAGTCAATGGAGACGGTTGGATTGTTCTCCCGGTGTGGGCGTGGCCTAAATACGCTCTGTCTGTATGGGAATTAGGCAGACAGTATTTGCATACTCCGCCCATACATACGTGTATAAAAGCAGGCAAATATGTCAAGTTCATTCAGAAATTTTCTTCGGAGCAGATGAAACTAACTGTTTTAGAGAAAATAACTCTTTTAACTGTGCTGTCTAAGCGCCCAGGGGCAAACTGCACTGTCATGCAGAGAAGTAGAAAGCCACTTCAGTCGCTTTGGATAAAAGCATCTGCCAAATGCATAAATGTAAATGTAAATGAAGCCGAATTGGGGATAATGACGGGCTCCGTTCGGCAGGTAAATCCTCTATCCACCCCCCTCCCCGACACCCTTGCTTGCTTCTGTCAGAGCTCGGGATGAGAGCATTACAGTGGCGTCTGATGTTGATGACTCACCTGGGCCGCCACCTTCGGGTCTGCTCGCCCAGTCTGAGCCTGACGCACAGAGGTCCGCTATGCTTTCCCGGGTACCGCGAGTACCCCCCATGGCTAATTGATTGGTTCCGAGGGCATGTGCGCCGCTCACAGCCACGCCCCCACCTGGTTCATTTCTTCCTGGGCATGCATGATGAGTTGAGTAAGCCGCCGCTCCTCCGCTCTCACTACCCTCGACGGTGGAGCGGTGCATGCCATGGCCTCTCCTGCAACCAACACCAGGCCAAGGCACTTCAAAACTTGCACTTGGTTAGTCCTGTTCTTGATGTGCTGCAGGAACTGCGCTCAATGACCGATCGCGCCCCCCGGGCCACAAAGGTCAGAAGGAGCCGGCATCCGCATACTCAATTACCTCGATGACTGGCCCATTCTGGCCCACTCCCGGCCCACTCCCGAGAGTTACTATGCACTCACAGAGACCAGGTGCTCAGGCACCTCAGCCGTTTGGGGCTTCAGGTCAACCGAGAAAAGAGCAAGCTCGCCCCGGTTCAGAGCATCTCTTTTCTCTGCATGGAGTTAGACTCAGTCTCAATGTTAGCATGTCTCACCAACGAGCTTGTGCAGTTAGTGCTGGAATGCCTCGCCACCTTCAGGCCAGGCACAACGGTCCCTTTAAAACTTTTCCAGAGGCTCCTGGGGCATATGGCATCCTCCGCAGCGGTCGTGCCACTGGGGTTGATGCATATGAGACCGCTTCAGCACTGGCTTCAATCTTGAGTCCTGAGACGAGCATGGCGCTACAGCATGCACCGGGTGATGATCACCCCCGCCTGCTGCCAAACATTTCAAACCCTGGTCACGACCGACGCCTCTAGATGGGGTTAGGGCACCGTGTGCAGTAGGCACACAGCCGCGGGCCGTTGAAAAGGGGCCCCGCTGCGCTGGCACATCAATTGCCTAGAGTTGCTTACTGTTTTATTTGTCCTGCGGAAGTTTCTCCCATTAGTTCGAGACAAACATGTCCTAGTCAGGTCAGACAGCAGGTCAGGTCGGGATGAGAGCGCGGTCTGTCTGACATAAATCACATAAATTGCCAAGGTGGCGTACGCTCCCGCCACATATCGCGACTCGCTCGTTGTCTCTGTAATAAGTGCACTGTAAGTCGCTTTGGATAAAAGCATCTGCCAAATGCATAAATGTAAATGTAAATGAAGCCGAATTGGGGATAATGACGGGCTCCGTTCGGCAGGTAAATCCTCTATCCACCCCCCTCCCCGACACCCTTGCTTGCTTCTGTCAGAGCTCGGGATGAGAGCATTACAGTGGCGTCTGATGTTGATGACTCACCTGGGCCGCCACCTTCGGGTCTGCTCGCCCAGTCTGAGCCTGACGCACAGAGGTCCGCTATGCTTTCCCGGGTACCGCGAGTACCCCCCATGGCTAATTGATTGGTTCCGAGGGCATGTCGCGCCACAGCCACGCCCCCACCTGGTTCATTTCTTCCTGGGCATGCATGATGAGTTGAGTAAGCCGCTCCTCCGCTCTCACTACCCTCGACGGTGGAGCGGTGCATGCCATGGCCTCTCCTGCAACCAACACCAGGCCAAGGCACTTCAAAACTTGCACTTGGTTAGTCCTGTTCTTGATGTGCTGCAGGAACTGCGCTCAATGACCGATCAGGCCTCGGGCCACAAAGGTCAGAAGCCTTCCACCCTTGTGGTCCAGAATGTAATCTATGGACTGGACCTGGTTGAAATATGGGAGGTAGACAAAGCATACTTTCTCGAACCCCCTGTCTCCCAGGTCCGTCCATTCGGCAGCACCATAGACGACTCCGCCCAGCAGTCCTCAGCAGTGAAGAAGCAGATGGAGGCATCCTGCCCCACCGCAAACCTGCCGCCAGGGTCCATGCCCCATCTGCTTGCCGAGGGCGTCCTCCTGCGGCTTCAAAAAAAATAAAAACAAAGTGCTGCTCCGCCTCAACCAAGAGTGAGCCCAGCTCTCAGCCCAAGCGCACTCCCACCGTATCACAGACCTCTTCGAGGACCTCTTGGATGCGTGGCTTTCACTTCCCAACCCGCCACGCTGGCTGGCCCAGACCATTCGACTCGGATACACAATTCATTTTGCCAGGCCCCTGGCCCCTTCATGAGCGCCCGCTTTACTGCAGTACACGGCGAGCATGCTAAATCCCTGTCGCTGAAATCGCTACTCTTCTACTCAAGGACGCTGATAGAGCCTGTCCCTCCAACCGAGATGAAGAAGGGTTTCTACCGCCTTACTTCATTGTACCCAAGAAAGGTGGCGGCTTACAACCGATCTTGGACTTGCGAGTTTTCATCCGGGCCTTGCACAAACTCCCATTCAAGATGCTCACGCAAAAACACATCTTAACTTGCGTCCGGCATCTAGATTGGTTCGCAGCGGTAGACCTGAAGGACGCGTACTTTCATGTCTCAATTCTGCCTCGTCACCGACCCTTCCTACGGTTCGCGTTCGATGGCCAGGCATATCAGTACAAAGTCCTCCCCCTCGGCATGTCTCTGTCCCCTCCCGTGTTCACGAAAGTCGCAGAAGCAGCCCTTGCCCCGCTCCGAGGAGCCGGCATCCGCATACTCAATTACCTCGATGACTGGCCCATTCTGGCCCACTCCCGGCCCACTCCCGAGAGTTACTATGCACTCACAGAGACCAGGTGCTCAGGCACCTCAGCCGTTTGGGGCTTCAGGTCAACCGAGAAAAGAGCAAGCTCGCCCCAGTTCAGAGCATCTCTTTTCTCTGCATGGAGTTAGACTCAGTCTCAATGTTAGCATGTCTCACCAACGAGCGTGTGCAGTTAGTGCTGGAATGCCTCGCCACCTTCAGGCCAGGCACAACGGTCCCTTTAAAACTTTTCCAGAGGCTCCTGGGGCATATGGCATCCTCCGCAGTGGTCGTGCCACTGGGGTTGATGCATATGAGACCGCTTCAGCACTGGCTTCAATCTTGAGTCCTGAGACGAGCATGGCGCTACAGCATGCACCGGGTGATGATCACCCCCGCCTGCTGCCAAACATTTCAAACCCTGGTCACGACCGACGCCTCCAGATGGGGTTAGGGCACCGTGTGCAGTAGGCACACAGCCGCGGGCCGTTGAAAAAGGGCCCCGCTGCGCTGGCACATCAATTGCCTAGAGTTGCTTACTGTTTTATTTGTCCTGCGGAAGTTTCTCCCATTAGTTCGAGACAAACATGTCCTAGTCAGGTCAGACAGCACGCGGTCTGTCTGACATAAATCACATAAATTGCCAAGGTGGCGTACGCTCCCGCCACATATTGCGACTCGCTCGTTGTCTCCTCCTTTGGAGCCAGCAGCGACTCAAGTTGCTGCGCTCCACTCACATCCCCGGTGACCTCAATGTGGTAGCGGACGTGCTGTCACGACAACGCTGGTGGAGAGTGGAGACTTCACCCCGTGTCGGCTCAGCTGATTTGGGAACGATTCGGCAATCCCACTGCCCGCTCTGGTATGCCCGAACAGAGGCTCCCTCTGGACAGAGCAGCTGGCACACAGCTGGCCCTCGGGCTGCGCAAGTGCGCATTTCACAGGTGCTGTGCAAGATCAGGGAGGACGAGGAACAAGTCACCCTAGTTGCTCCCCTACTGGCCCACCCGGCCTGGTTCTCGGACCTCGTACTCCTCACGCACAGCCCCTCCCTGGCTAATTCCCTGAGGAAAGACTTTCTTTCTCAGGGATGGGGCACGCTCTGGCATCCGCACCCAGACTTCTGGAACCTCCACGTCTGGCCCCTGGATGGGACGCGGAAGATCTAGCTGGTCTACCACCTGCTGTCGTAAACATGATCAGCTAAGCCAGAGCCCCCTCTACCAGGCAACTTTATGCCCTGAAGTAGCGCTCATTCGCGAATTGGTGTTCTTCCCGGGATGAAGACCCACAGAGGTGCACAGTTAGGCCAGTGCTCTTATTCCTGCAGGAGAGGTTGGAGGGGAGGCTGTCCCTTTCCACCTTGAAGGTGTATGTTGCTGCTATCACGGCCCACCACGACGCAGAAGATGGCAAGTCTTTGGGTAAGCAGGACTTATTCATCAGGTTCCTAAGAGGCGCCAGGAGGTTAAATCCTTCCCGGCCAAGCCTGTTCCCCTCCTGGGATCTCTCAGTGGTCCATTGATATTAGTGGCATTAATAAAACCCAGATTCTTGATTCTGTCTATTCCTCTGAATTAAATAGACTACAAAATATAATCTGTTAATTAAATAAATATATAGTTTACATTTATCTTCAGATTTGTACTTTGTTCTTCAGGTGTGTTTGGTGTTGATACGGATGGATTGAAGTCAGTGTCGGTGATGGAGGGAGATTCTGTCACTCTACACACTGATGTTACTGAAATACAGAGAGATTATCTGATACTGTGGATGTTTGGACCTCAAGAGACTCGAATAGCTGAAATTATTAAACGGGTCAACTCTATAGATGATGGTGATGATGGAAGATTTAGAGACAAATTGCAGTTGGATGATCAGACTGGATCTCTCATCATCAGAAACATCAGAATCAAACACTCTGGACTTTATAAATTAATGATCATCAGTATTAGAGGAACTTCATACAAGAGATTCAGTGTTACTGTATACGGTGAGTAAACTGAAGAAGTCATGTTATACACGTCATGAGTGTTTATTGATTTTATTTCATGTCTAAACTTGTGTGCGGTGGGCTGGAGTAAAGACTTGTGAGTAGTCAGTGTGTGTTTGGTCATTAAGCTGATCAGTGATCAGTTTGTTCAGATGCTGGACACACTGTAAAACACCACAGACTGATGATTGAGTTTCATTTTAAACACATTATGGATCTTTAACCAGTCTTAATTGATCCGTTTATTATTCAGTGATTACAAGCTCATGAACAAACTGATTTGGAGGTTCAAAAATCCCCCAAGACTCACTAGTGCTGATGGCAGTATGCTTTCATCTCATGTTTTCCAGCTGGTCTGCCCGGTCCTGACATTACCAATAACTGTTCATCATCATCATCATCAGAGAGATCGTCACGCTCTAAATGTGTGTTGGTGTGTTCAGTGGAGAATGTGACACATGTGACTCTCTCCTGGTACAAAGGAAACAGTTTATTGTCCTCCATCAGTGTGTCTGATCTCAACAACAGTCTCTCTCTACCTCTGGAGGTGGAATGTCAGGAGAACAACATCTACAGCTGTGTGATCAACAATCCCATCAGAAACCAGACTAAACATCTCGACATTACTGAAGTCTGTCAGATGTGTTCAGGTGTGGCAGCAGTGATTTTAGAGTCTCTTGGTCTGTCTTGATTATTAATACTGCAGGACATCAGAAACATTGTGCAGGTTTATGAACTGTAACCTGTCCTTTCGTTTCTAGTGGACCTGATAAAAACATAAAAAAATTATCTCTAAATAACTCTCATTGCCATACAGTCAACAACACAGTTTCATATTTTTTGAGTATTGTCCTGTAGCAGCTCATTTTACAATTAGATCAAATAACTGCATTAAACACACTCTGAGAAAAGCAGATCTGAGATTTCAATGGTTAAGTGTTTTAAATGTTAGTTTGTTCATATTTTCTCTCTCTAATCTGCTGATGTTTCATAGTGTCTTGGCTGAACTCATTTGCACTAATGACTGTTTTCTGTTTGTCCATTACAGAACAGACACGTTCATATCTCTTACCAATGATAGTTGCTGGAGTTGTGGCGCTGGTAATAACTGCAGTTTCTGGAGTGATTTACTGGAACAACAGGGATCGTGATCAAGAACGTCACAAGGGCAGGCATTATTGTAACCATACGAGTCTTTTGTTATGTTGAAAAACTGCCATTATGTCATTTTAACCACCAATTAAAATAAAATTTTACTGTAATATTTTTGTAGTTAATAAACTGTGTTTATTGTTAAAACAGTCCAAAATCATGAAGGAAAGATACAACAACAATATTCTGTGCACACCGTAATACGGTAAGAAACTGATTTTTAAAGCAAAGATTGTGCATAGTTTAATGTATAACATGCTGTAAATTAAAGTTGCTTCTGGTTTCACAGGAAGTGCAATTAAGGGTGATGGATGTGGAAAAAACATGAAGGAAGATTCCTTAAAAATATGATTATTATATGATAAAATATAAATGTAATCAGATATTCTACAGTATTGGTACAACTGAAGTAATTCAGTATTCACAGACTGTCTAACTGATAGACGGCTGCTTTCAGACACATTCCTATTAGTGTATGTCTGACACATGGACAAGACCAACAGAAATAGTGCTGATGCAGCACAAGAACGAGTCCTGTGTGAACAACCCTCAGACAAATGGATGAGCTCAGATTGACTGTAGTCCGGTGATGGGCTGAATCAAGACTTTAATTATCTAATACAATGATTTTGTCTTTTATTTTTGTATTTATTATATGATGTACATAGTTTATCATTATCATTATTTGTTTACCATTTTTCAGACAATATTGAGATGTGATTAATTCAAATAATAAATCAGCATTTAATGTAATTCATTAAAATAAATGTTGTAATCTGTAATTGTCACGATTCCCTGTTGTCTGCCCCGTGTTTCTCACTTGTCATCTGTCCCGGACTACACTTCCCATAATTCCCTGCCCTCATCACTGCCAGCGTCATTGTTTTCACCTGTGTATCATTATCCTTGTGTATTTAAGCCCTGTTGTTTGTTCATTAGTTGTCAGTGGTTAAATGTATTTATGTTTTTGACTGTGTTCCTGCCCGTGTCATTTGTGGATGTTTCGCTTGTTTATATTTTGGTTTTCCCATCGTGGATGTTTTTTTGTTCCCTGTGTCGTTTTGTTATTTGAGTTACCCTGTTCACCTTTTGTTTTTCCATTAAAAACTGCATATAGATCCTCACTCCTCGTCTGTGTCTTTACAGTAATCCAGGTGTGTGTGTGTGTGTGTGTGTGTGGTTGCACACTAAATTTTACTTGACACAGAGTCTAAAAAAAAACATTCATTCCTGGCTGGAGATGCTGAAATCCTGTGCAACATGATGCAATCACAGTAAGATGCTCAAAGCATCCGTCTGACACATGGACTAGACCAACAGAAATAGAGCTGATGCAGCACAAGTACGAGTCCTCAGTGAACAGCCCTCAGAAAGATTTACAAACTCAGTTGAATGTTCTGTTCATACATAGTTAAACATCAACTAGATAAAGCTTTAGCAATAAATAAAATAAACAGCTTACTTTGTTTTCAGTTGCTGCAGTCAATTACATATGTTGAGTAAAATGAACACAATTAGCATAAACACGCTTCAAAGAAAGATTATTTTGTTGACTGTAGATTTATAAGTAATTACTTCAGAGGACACATTGGTGTGTGTGTGTGTTTCTGTGTTTCTATCAGTGAGGACTGGGGCAATTTGAGCACAGAATTGAATAAGTATGAGACTAAGAAATGTCGAATTATTTTTTTATATAATTTACTATTTAGACCCACATAATAGCATATATATTGAATAATATATCATTATTAAAAATGTCTTTCTGATTGCACTATATGTATCCAGAAAGCTGAGAAATGGATATTTATTTGTATAAGGAGTCTTTATATGGGAATGTGCTGGAGTTTGTCACCATCTGGCGTCACACAGGAACATATTAAACTCCAATCTTGCATGAAGGCAGATATGTTTGTATCAATTGACCAAGTGTGCTTTTTAAAATTAAAATGATATATTTTTACATGATATAAATTAATAAAGCATGCAGTGTACGACACATTTTGATTGGTGCATTAATGGTGGAATAAAAGATTTTCCTGCGCAGACTCATTTCTGCGCACCTGTGCAGGTGATGTTGATGTTGACCGGAAACTGAACCAGTTTGAGTGTTTTAGCGATCAGTAGTTTCTGTGTCAAAACGAAACCAGTTTAAAGTGCGTGCTGAAATCGGACATTGGCTGTTATTTCTTTAAAATGTAATTTATTTTGTCACATGTTATGCGGAGTTTGATGTTTTACATTGTGAAGAATGTTTGAGGCGGTTTTCTTCTGTTTGTGTCTGTTGATCGAGTTTAAAGGTGAGTCTGGGGACATTTGGGCATAATGAAATGATTACTGCTGGATTTGACTCTTTATGTGTTTTTATTATTTGTAAAGAAGAAACAAAAATACGTTTCTATAATAATAAAAAAACATGCTTAAATATAATGAATAATATTTGTATGTTTTAAAGATAAAAACGTCAAGTTTAACGAACTCATTGCCTAGCTGTTGCTTTTTCCAGACAATGTCAATCGATTAAAATGAAATTATTTTGAAGGTTTAAGACATGTGTTCCCTGTATAAGCATTAATAAAACCTGTAAAGAACATACAATGATTAATGGATCTTACATGAAGAAGCAAAACAAATCAGTGACGTAGTTAAGGTGTGTCAGTGTGTGCAAATGTTTCCTAAAATATCTTGTGCACACGAACACATTTTTTTTCTCTTGACAGGATACTTAACATTGTTTGGGTGTAAACATGCATAAATGTGATGATGACAATGTTATACATCCATCACTGAATTTAATAGCTTTATTGTTATTAATAATTATCCAAACAGCAACAGACGCGGAGCTCGTGAGACTGAAGATAAAAGTCTGAACTTCAAATGAGAAAAGTTTATGAAACAGAGTTTCTGCTTCATTATTCATAAATCAAGTGTCAGCTAATACAGAACTTAGTGAAACATCATAAAACAAACACAGAACATTTCTACAAACGTGCAATAATTACATGCATCCATATGAGCAACTTTATTTAATTGTTATTATTGTAATTATTCTCATAATTGTGATATTTTAGGTTATGGATGTTATGGAATAGAATAGCTATTCTTGTAAATGTAGACCAAATAATACAAATAACATATGAATGTGTTTTAGGCATTCAGTTGTTTACTCTGTCACTGATTCACAGCTGACAGTGAGACATAAATGTCTGTATGATTTCAATTAGATTTCATCGTTTCAGTAAATGTTCTTGTTAGATCACATGTAAATCTTCAGGATAATATTCAACGGTCTACTTATGACCTGTTTAGTTCTCATCATGTTATTCTTGATTAATATTGACTCAATAATGAATATAACAATAGTAGTCGGCCTATTATTTCTTCTGTTATCATTCTCCCTGTAGTTTATTGGCTAAATGTAAAGTGTGTTCAGAATATTAACATTTAATTCAATCAGAATATTAACATTTAATCTTAATTAGTGCATTAATTCTGTTACACACTATGTATTTATGTCTCATCCTATATATATATATATATAGTATATATTATAAAATTACATGTAAAATCTATTGATGTCCATATTATATTGCAAATTGTCCTACATTTCTTCAGATTACAGTTTTTGGGAAAATAATAATGAATTGTCAAAATAATCAAATCAAATCATGATCTAATTTCAACATTTCACACCCAAATATTAAACTTAATATCTGAAAACATGAACAGGTTTACTCCATTGATATTAGTGACATTAATAAAACCTTTCTGTCTATTCCTCTGAAATAAATAGACTACAAAATATAATCTGTTTATTAAATAAATATATAGTTTACATTTATCTTCAGATTTGTACTTTGTTCTCCAGGTGTGTTTGGTGATAATTCAGATGAATTGAAGACAGTTTTGGAGGGAGATTCTGTCACTCTTCACACTAATATTACTGAAGTACAGAGAGATTATCAGATACTGTGGAGGTTTGGACCTCGAAACACTCGAATAGCTGAAATCTTTAAAAGGGACCAAATAAACTTTATTTCGGTCAGTAATGATGAAATATTCAGAGATAAACTGCAACTGAACAATCAGACTGGATCTCTCACCATCAAGAACATCAGAATCACTCATACTGGACTTTATCAGGTTGAGATCATCAATGATGGAGGAACTTCATACAAGAGATTCAGTGTTACTGTATACGGTGAGTAAACTGAAGAAGTCATGTTATACACATCATGAGTGTTTATTGATTTTATTTCATGTCTAAACTTGTGTGCGGTGGGCTGGAGTAAAGTCTTGTGAGTAGTCAGTGTGTGTTTGGTCATTAAGCTGATCAGTGATCAGTTTGTTCAGATGCTGGACACACTGTAAAACACCACAGACTGATGATTGACTTTCATTTTAAACACATTATTGATCTTTAACCAGTCTTAATTGATCCGTTTATTATTCAGTGATTACAAGCTCATGAACAAACTGATTTGGAGGTTCAAAAATCCCCCAAGACTCACTAGTGCTGATGGCAGTATGCTTTCATCTCATGTTTTCCAGCTCCTCTTCCTGTTCCTGACATTACCAATTACTCTTCAACCTGTTCTTCATCATCATCAGGAAGATCATTGAGCCCAAAATGTGTCTTTAAATGTTCAGTAATGACTGTGACACATGTGACTCTCTCCTGGTACAAAGGAAACAGTTTATTGTCCTCCATCAGTGTGTCTGATCTCAACAACAGTCTCTCTCTACCTCTGGAGGTGGAATATCAGGAGAACAACACCTACAGCTGTGTGATCAACAATCCCATCAGAAACCAGACTAAACATCTCGACATTACTGAAGTCTGTCAGATGTGTTCAGGTGTGTCAGTGGTGATATTAGAGTCTCTTGGTCTGTCTTGATTATTAATAATGCTGCAGGACATCAGAAACTTTGTGCAGGTTTATGAACTGTAACCTGTCCTTTCGTTTCTAGTGGACCTGATAAAAACATTAAAAAAAAATCTCTAAATAACTCTCATTGCCATACAGTCAACAACACAATTTCATATTTTTTGAGTATTGTCCTGTATAGCATCTCATTTGACAATTAGATCAAATAACTGCATTAAACACTCTGATCAAAAGCAGATCTGAGATTCCCCAAAGATGACTTCAGTGGTTAAATGTTTTAAATGTTAGTTTGTTCATATTTTCTCTCTCTGATCTGCTGATGTTTCATAGTATCTTGGCTGGACTCATTTGCACTAATGACTGTTTTCTGTTTGTCCATTACAGAACAGACACGTTCATATCTCATGTCACTGATAGTTGCTGCAGTTGTGCTGCTGGTGATAATTGCAGTTTGTGGAGTGATTTACAGGCACATCAGAGATCGTAAACAAGCAAGTCAAGAGGGCAAGTATTATTGTAACCATACGAGTCTTTTGTTATGTTGAAAAACTGCCATTATGTCATTTTAACCACCAGTAGCGGTTTTAGGCACGGGCGAACCGGGCATTCGACCGGGGCGGCATTTTTTCATGTCACATGGGGAGCGGCACGAGCAGTTACAAAATTTAAAAAAAAAAAAAAAATCCTCTGCGCCGCGAAGCGGTTTTCTACATAGAGGTTTTCTATTATCTATAATTTCACTGTGTGGGGAATTGGCAAATTGGCGCCCCTGCGTGCTGAGAAGGTGCCGTGTGTGAGAAGGGGAAAGGGGAGGGGGGGCGCAGCAGGCAGGGTATAGTTCACCTCTTGGTGACTGACTGGGGGGGTCCCACTGTATAACAGAGCAATACTCTAATGAAATTAGTGGGCTAAAGTCAGTCACACTCGACTTTCTTCCAAATAACGCACATTTTATTCATAATATTATAAATACAGGCCTATAGTTCCTGCACATTTTTGTTTTTCTGTGTGAAATGGCAAATAAAAATAAGTAATACAAAACGATTATGTGGTCACCTCACCAAGGTGAATTGGTTTAGTCTTGACTTCTGGCCGTGACTCGTAACGTGAGTGACAGTGTTGGGGGGCGGGGGATGGGAAATCTGTTGATTGTCGAGTGCCAAATAAACAGGGATGGATAGGACAAGGTCAAAGCCATCAGGTGCACAATTTAGGTAAAAAAAGAAAAAAAGAAGAGGAGAAACGAGCAAAAGATAAAGGTATGCAACTATGTTCTCTCTGTGATATGATTACGGTATCCATGTTGTCATGAATGAAGGGCTAATGTTAATTGTTGGTAACTCTTACGTTTGTTAGCCTATTTGCTATGATGCTTGCTATGCTTATACAACAATAATTCGGTTTTAAGTCAACAAACACGAGATCTAATTTCACCATAATATTGTGCTTTGCAACCAAACTGTTACAAGTTCAGTTATTATTTATTTCCATCAGTTGGGTTACGTTAGGCCCTGTAATTAGCCAACGGAATGTTTTTTAAATCTGTAGGTAGTTTCAAAGAGACGACATTTGCTATTTATTTACTACTTATAAGTGTCACTCGCTCAATTATGACATTTTTAATGCAAATATGACATTATTTGTTTGAGATGCCTTTGCTGACAACTTGACATTACCAAGATATCATAACCTGTCATAAATATGTCATAAAAAACATGACATAGCAGATTAATTATTAAACTCAAGAAACTACTTAGATTTATGAGTTAACATTACATTAAACTGCCATGTTGGTTTTGACATTGGCTGTCATGAAGCCATTATAACTGTGTCATGAATATTTTTCTTTATTCTTTTTTTAGGAAATAAAGAACTTCCCTGAACTGCCATCAAAGACCATGAGCCTCCTTGAGCTTATCACTTTTATGCATGATAAGGATCTATCGGAGATCTACCCCAATTTTTGGACTGCTATCAGGATTGCACTTTCTCTGCCAGTCACTGTGGCTCAAGCAGAGAGGAGCTTTTCAAAACTAAAGTTGATCAAGTCATACCTGAGATCAACCATGTCCCAGGAACGGCTCACTGGCCTTGCCGGTCATCAGTATCAATCACTCAATAGGGGAGCAGATTTCATACGATGACATCATTGATGATTTTGCATCAAGGAAAGCCAGAAAAGTCAGGTTTAAGTTTTAGTTTGTGTTTTCTGTTCTTAGTGCAATAGTGTAATAATTAGATTCTCTTTAGTGTGTTTTCACATTTGTGTGTAATATATAATATATATATTCTATTCTATATTTTATTTGTATATTATTCTTAATGTGTTATATTATTGTTACTCTCTGCACTTGTTACATTTTTTATATATCTGATTGTATATATGTTTGGCACATTTATGTATATAGTGTATATTTAAGTTCTGATAACTGTCATAGTTTGCCAAAAGACAATGAACACAATTCTGCACAATGTCGGATGAAGGATTTGTGCAATTGAGAAATATAAATGTCTCTTTAAGAGAAATGTTGTTATAATAAAATATGACTGTTGCACACCGTAATACGGTAAGAATGTAATGAATGTAACTTTATAAAACTGAACGTAACTCAGAAACTATCAAAAATATTCCATTACAAAAGAAGAAAAACACAATTAATATGAAAAAAAAAAAAAATTAACTCAAGCGCACGAATTTAACAGGCTCTTCAAATATGCTTAATGTTTTCGCAAATCGTGGATTCTGAATACATTGCCACAGATTTCGCTTACGCTTCGCAGTTTTTCGTTTGCTGTTTTGAGACAAACCTCTCGTGGGGGTGGGCTTAACAGTGATCTACTCTGATTGGATAGTGAGCTTTTGATGGACAGGTGCTCTCTGACCCGGATGTACAGACGTCATTCAGTGGCGCGCATATTGGAAAGCTCTCGCGGTGATTTGTAGTTATGCAATACGTCGTGCTTTGTTGTATTACTTACTAACAATATATAAATAATATTTGACCTATAATTATATAATTTAATATTATATGAGACCTTCGATCGTCTAATAATCGTCTTCGATCAGTCTGTAAATATGAGCTCTCAGGAGAGACACGGAGCGGCATCATCTTCCTCCTCCTCTTGTCCTTCAAGGCAGCTTGAAGTAAGTTCGTGTTACTGAAGTAACCAATAACATCGATAAAAGTTTTATTCATGTAACGTTACAGTGTGCAACAGTTCTGGCTTTATTTTGCAAATTTATTGTTTAACCACTTCAGCTCTGCAGGATATTTTGAATTAGGAATTAGGCATATCTGAATTTAAAAGAGCGTCCTGCCCACTTTCATTGGAGTAAATGGATAGAAATTGTCTCATTTTACAGAAAACACTCTAAATTTCAACACAGTGGTGGAATATTGCATATATTTTATTGTTTTTATTCACAATGTTTTGATAAACACATAAAATATGTGGTTCTCGACCAATAAAGAGGCTCGGGCTCAATTTAAAGGAGCGTGAAAGGATTGCAGCAGAGGTGAGTATTTTATAGAAATTAGTCAATTTACCAATTTACATTTTTGTTGTGCTGCAGAGATGTCCTGCCCACATATCATATTCTTCAGACTCAAGAAAACATTTTTTGTTTGGTATAAATCCTTACAAAAATCATAATTTTAATATTATACAACAGCATCCCAAAAAATTGGCAACATAAAAATAAATGATTAAATGAAATATGAAGCCACCAAAACTACTGTCTTGTATGGGACAAAAACTCAAATGGCTCTATTTTTTATTTTGAAAGTCATTGCAACTGTGACAACTAGTGGCCTACTCCAGGTTACTACCTTACATTTCTATATATATATATATATATATATATATATATTTAATTAACTCTATAGGTCTGTGACACAATCCTGGGACACACTAGGGAGCATTTCTCCTTCACAGACCACCTTGTCTGTGCCACCTTGTTGCAGGGGGACAGGTTTGATGAGTACAAGGATACCTTTCCTGAAGATGCATTGAGCAGCACAATGAAAGCGTACCCGATGCTCAGTGGAAGCAAGCTGAAGACAGAGCTCAGTCTCATCTACAGCAAGGAAGAATTCAAAGCCTGCCGTGGTGCTGTGGACCTATTCCAGCTGTTTCAAATCAAATCAAATCAAATAAAATCAAAGTTTATGGAGAATAATCTCGAAGAAGTCTTTTCCAAAACTGTGACTTTCCTAAAAGTTATCATTACCACACCCATGACCACGGCTGAAGCTGAGAGGTGCTTCTCAACCTTGATAAGAATAAAAACGTTTCTCAGAAACACCATGACCCAGGAGAGGCTGAATGCACTGGCATTGCTCTCCATGGAAAAGAGACTTGTTACTGAGATTACTTTAATCAGAGAGTCATTGAGAAATTTGCTGGCCAGAAAGAAAGGAGAGCAAAATTTATGTTCAAGTAGTCAACATGCTTTTTGGTACTGCTTTGTATTTATTTTCGACCACAAAAGCGCCCCCAAAAAATAATTATCACCAGCCGACACTGATTTCACATGCTGTAATTTAAAGTCGCTTCTGGTTTCACAGGAAGTGCAGTTAAGGGTGATGGATGTGGAAAAAACATGAAGGAAGATTCCTTAAAAATATAAGATTATTATATGATAAAATATAAATGTAATCAGATATTCTACAGTATTGGTACAACTGAAGTAATTCAGTATTCACAGACTGTCTAACTGATAGACGGCTGCTTTCAGATACATTCCTATTAGTGTATACAGTATATACAATATTAAAGCTGTTGATTTAACATGTTCATTCAGAACGATTAGATGTTAAAATAGATGAAAATAATCATGTCCCCTGAGAGAATTCAGAAATAAGGAGTTTTAGCACCTTCATGTTTTACAAGAACAAATCAGCACAACTCTGTAAATGCAAAGAGCAGTTGTACATGCAACAAACTGCTCCACTGTAGAATTCAGGGGTCTCGAGAAGCATTTTTTAAAGTCTCAAGCTACATTTTACTTTACACAGAGTCTTAATAAACATGCCATTCATTAATGGAGATGCAGAAAACTTGTACAACATGATGCAATCACAGTAAATAATCCAAAAGCATCCGTCTGACACATGGACAAGACCAACAGAAATAGTGCTGATGGAGCGCAAGAACGAGTCCTGTGTGAACAGCCCTCAGACAAATGTATGAGCTCAGATTGACTGTAGTCCGGTGATGGGCTGAATCAAGGCTTTAATGATCTGCTACAATGATGTTATCTTTGATATGTTTGTTGTTGTATTTATTATTTGATGTACATATTTTATCATCTTTATTTGGGGACCATTTTCAGCCGATTTTGTTCAATCACAGTAAGATGCTCAAAGCATCCGTCTGACACATGGACTAGACCAACAGAAATAGAGCAGATGCAGCACAAGAACGAGTCCTGTGTGAACAGCCCTCAGAAAGATTTACAAACTTGATGTTCTGTACATACATAGTTAAACATCAACTAGATAAAGCTTTAGCAATAAATAAAATAAACAGCTTACTTTGTTTTTCAGTTGCTGCAGTCAATTAAATATTTTGAGTAAAATGAACACAATTAGCATAAATGTACCTTTAAATTACTTCTTATTGTATATAACGGGATATTTTGTAATAAATGTCAAATGTATTAATTCTATTCTTATAATCAACATGTATCAATAGTTATTGTTCCTATTGCTTTATATTCAATCACATCATTTGCAATGCATCATGGGATTGTAGTTTGTACCCTCATGATAGACGGTAAGTACACAGTTTGTACTCACAGTCTTTGTGTCTGATTTACAAATACTTTTTTTTTTGCCTCAAAACAAAGTTTGTGATGATGTGATTCACCTCGTGACTTATAACTCTTTTATGGAAGATGTCATGAAAAGCAAATATAAAAAATGAATAGGGAAAGTATTTCCAGAGCCCAGATGCTGAATAAGTGACACTTTTGGACTCTGTTGACCTCTTGACAACCAACAAACAACTCGTCTTGAATTTGCATCAGGTATTTATTGTTATTCCTGTCCTGTAGTTCACCTCCTGGCCAACAGAGGTCTCACATTTATTCTGTCTTATAGGAACAACTGGCTTGCATCGACTGCTTTGTTATTTTATAAACACTTACAGTTATATCCTACAATATTATATAATGTTCACTAATCTTGAACAGTACACAGACATGACACATTAGTTGATAAAGAGTTAAAATAACTTAAATTTACATTTATGCATTTGGCAGACTCTTTTATCCAAAGTGACTTACAGTGCACTTATTACAGGGACAATCCCCCCCAGAGCAACCTGGAGTTAAGTGCCTTGCTCAAGGACACAATGGTGGTGGCCGTGGGGTTCAAACCAGCGACCTTCTGATTAACAGCCCAGTGCTTTAGCCACTACACCACCACCACTCCAATTGATAATAAATGATTTGTTCAAAATAAATAATCAAATGGATGATAATAAATATTGCATAATTCAGAGCATTCTCCCATAAACCTGAGGTGATTATCATAAACTATGATTAAACTTCATTATACCACGTGTCTGTTGAACGCTTGACTCTGATTGGTTGACGGATGTTCTAAGGTGTGCAATTATCTTCCAGTAAATGCACGACTATGAAGTAGTTCCAGTTCTTGACCGCATAACGGTTCCCAATCACTTCGCCAAATTATTTCAGTTATTTCAAAGAGCCCCACATGCTACCGCAACAAAATAACCAGTTCAAACAAAGACATGGTTAAGTACATCGGATAATTGTTTCTCATGCATTTTTATAAATTGCATTGCAACAACAAAACAACAGCTTTTCGGAAGACTATGTTTTTGTTAAAATAGCCAAATCGTGTCTACAGTATGATGTAATGCTGACTGTGACATGTTTTATAAGTTAACGTCGTAAAAACGAATAAAAGTTGGACCTTTCTATCGTAATTAGCCTTTATTTGTTCAATACTGAATAAGTACAAGTTGCAGAGCCGGATATAAAACCAGCTGTTGTAACGGATAGTTGGTGCACTTCATTTTTTTAACACCAGATGGCAATAGATAAAACAACACATCTTATGACATTGTTGAGAATTTAATTTATATCTATTTACATACAATGGTAATTCTATGTTATTCCCTCTCTTTATTATGAAACCTGTAGGCAGTCACTGGATGCTCTGTACAGTCACTGGAGTACAATGGCACCAAGGAACTGTACAGCAAAACATGAAGGCAAAGCGGCTGATGTTTACATCTACACTGGTGTATAATAATGCAATGGGTCTCGACAGTACAGTAATTATGCTTAAGTTAAATATGAGATATCAATAGCAATGACTGTGTAATTTACAGTATTGAATGACTTTGATATGCAAGAATGCATAAATCATGATAGCAAGCAGCCAGCAACATTTTAATAAGATTTTCTCTGACATTAATCCAGCCAATGTGACAGTAATTTTTTATATACACAAAAGTTATATAAAGTGTGCTTTGTCTAAAAGTATAATGGAAAAAGCTGTTTTTTTAAACAGCTCCTCCTTGATCCGCTGTCCATGGTGCTGAATCTGTTACCCTTGGTCCTGAGATCAGAAGACTTCCAGGTCAGACTAACATTTTTCCACTATAGCTTCACATTTAAATAGTAAATGCCTTGTGTTATCACTCTGAGAAACATAAGTGATGGATGAATCATTAGTCTGCTAGAGCTGACAGCAGAGGGAGCTCTTGACAAACATTTCAAATCTGATATCCCAGATTAATGGGAATTAATGGGCCTTGGCAAGGTCATCTGGGCCCCCTGACTGTGTATTTCTCTGGGCCTCTTTCCTATTAAAGAAATAATGTATCTTTGGGAACCTAGAATCGGTACCACCTTTCACCCCACTAGCTACGGCCCTGTGTGGACCTCTGACAGCTTAATGTGTTTATCAGTTATGATAGGGTTTATACTACAGGAAACATGTCACTCTGATTAATGTTTTGTTTAAATTAAAGCCATGAACCTCAGTCAGGGAGCAGAGCGACATCAATGTGAACACAGATGTACAGTCTCGGGTCACGTCTTATTTTAACACCTTTTCTGCAGTTTTTATTGCAGTTGATTGATTTTGGCAAGTGAGTATTTTCAATGTTATTTTTGTTTTTTTGGCTAGCTGAGTGATCAACATGAAGGTAAAGAGTAAAACCTATTGAGTAGGCAGCATGTATAATATACAGTATACCTTACAGCTTTTTTTTTAATTCATAAAAATATTAAATATGATCTCATCAAGGTCTACAGAGCCTTTGTTTGGCATTCACAAAACAGGACTTTGTTCCTTTGAACTTGATTTTATTTTTGTGGTATTATTTAATATATATAGCAGATGTTGCTGGGAAATCGAGGTTTGGTGTCCAAAGCGGAGAATAACACGGTTATTAAAAAAAAAATAATTTAAATGCAATTCTTTCATTGTCGGACTTTTGAATAAGCTCATATTTGGGAGTAATCATCGAATTAGTGTGCATGTAAATGGGCTGACTTCAAGGGGGGGGGGGGGGGTTACCTCCTCCCTGTCCCCCCTGGAATCTATGCCCCTGGCTGACTTGCGTTGGCTTTTACGTGCACATGCATCACTATATTGCAAAGTGACACACAAGTATTACATTTCGAGAAATTAAGAGGCAGTTGATTAGACATAGAGTTATATCATTATGTTTTTTCTCATCACGAGCCGGTGAGAATTGTTTGAGTTCAGACTGGTTCTAACAGGATGTGGTAAAGAAAAAGGTAAAATTATGAAATGTGAGCCCAGGCATACAAGGTCAAACGCTTGAGATCTGTATCAGAGAAACTGCAAAAAAAATTAAATAACGTGTATATTACTAAATGATTTTACTGGTACTAAGAACCTTTTCACTAATGCCAATCAGATTGTAACCCAGTAGCATAAACATCAATAAAGCATCATATTAAGACCTTAAATACTGTATATATAAAACATTTCTAAAACATATAATAAATATTACTAGAGAACCGGTGTTTTTGTGGGAACAGACATGCTTTAATATGCAAATAAAATTCAAATTATAACTGTAAAGTCTTCACTGTCAAATTGCAACATTAAACATGCAAATCTCTCATCTCTTGAGGGCCAAACAGTTTAGTCTCTCTCTCTCTCTCTCTCTCTCTCTCTCTCTCTCTCTCTCTCTCTCTCTCTCTCTCTCTCTCTCTCTCTCTCATGTTTCACATTGTAGATTCAAATGAACCGGCTCATTAGTCATTTGTGTAGACTGATTCCCAAACTGGTAACACATGCTAGCATCGCCTAGCGAAGTGCTAAAAAATGCTAAAAACGTGCTAGCATCATGCTAACACATGCTAGCATCGCCTAGCGAAGTGCTAAAACATGATAAAAACGCGCTAGCATCATGCTAACACATGCTAGCATCGCCTAGCGAAGTACTAAAAAATATCTATCCATCTAGCAACTACTTTAAACTACAAACTACTTTAAACTACAAACTACTTTAAACTACAAACTTTCTGGTCCAAACTTTCACAAGCCAACTTAAAGTTTGTCTCGACAAACTTTTTCTAGTTCTCATTTGTTAACATTCTCATTTGCATGTTTTATTCCTGTGGTTGCAATGAAGCTAGCCTGCACAAAACCTCAGTTTTACTTTTTCCGTCTTTGCAGAGAGCAGAATAGACAAGAGGCTTCTTCGTGCACTACGACACACAGGTTGAGTCAACCTGAGATCTTTTGTGGTTGTATTTATTTTTGCCAGCATACTTTATATGCCAGGGCTACTCAACTTTCTCATGCCGCTCATTTCTATGCCTAACCTTATTTGTCTTAACCGAAGTATTCGGAAATCAAACTGAGTGATTGCATAGACATTGTGAGGGGCTTCCAAACAGTTAAAGGGACAGTGACCATTGTTCTACCCAAAGTGTGTGTGTGTGTGTGGATGGAAACGATGTCGTGCATTGGCTGTAATGGAAGGTGTAGGAATTCAAATGAGTGCAGTCGCACAATATCATACCAATTAGCCAAATTTAGAAAAGTCGTACGAATCCTGACGATTTCGCCGAGTGTGTTGGCAACTTTTCTGGCCAGTCCAGCCTGTATCAAAAAGGTGATTGGCTCTTTTGATTTAATCCACCCCTCATATTGGATGTTCCCATTTTCAAAATTTGTTTTTATACAAGTTCTCAGTCTCGAGCTAAACAGTCTTTGGCTGTAATTCTCTCTGATGTCGACAACGAGAATTGGATTGATTTCAAATTGAACCCATTTACACCCTCAAACAAATCATTCCTTTCATTAAACGCTCTGTCAGCGTCAGTGTTCATGCAGGGGGCTTGTACAAACACATTCAGGTATTGTAGACTCAAGAATCAAACGCCTTTCTCTTTTCATGAGCTGAAAACACGTTCCAACAACACAAGAAATGGTTAAAACTCTCACATTCATCACTGAATCAAGTATATGAAAAGAAAAATCCAAGTCGAGTTATTCTGGAAAAATCCTGGTAAAGTCTTTTACTTTCTGGTAAAACTGGAAGAGCGAGACAACGAGCCAAAACCCCTCTTCAGTATTTGAATTACACGTGTTTCCACGATGTTCAACTTCCTTGTTTTAACACAAACTGAGTAAAACTGTTTTGACATTTTTGGACACATGATATCAAAACTTCTTTACCCATAACTGTGATCATTTGTCTAAGATTTCCATCAGATAGGATGATTGGAGCATAATAGGATTAATTTATGCATGCATTGATGATGAGTGGGTCACGTGAGAGAGAGAAAGTGAGAGAGAGAGAGAGAGAGAGACTTAACTTGGCTTCAGAGAGAGACTTTCAAACTAAATCAATTTTCTCTCATGAGCAACATTTACAGGGTTATATTTAGTTGTTGTTGTGTGTTTTTTTTTGTTTGTTGTTAATTGGAAATATAAAGCTTTACCTCACATCTAAAAATGTTTGTACCAGCTAAAGTGTGACTTTACATTGTATTTATAATTATTGAAGAGCCGATATGATGAAGAATATGATTCATTGTACAGTTCTGATGAACCTCTGTTTGCTGGTCACAAGGTAATGTACAAACATCTTTCATGCAGTTTATAGAACAATTGATCTTTTGTGTTTTAGGGACTTAAAAGGTCTGAAGAAAATAATGATGATAATCAAACGTCTTATAATTGTATTTATATTGAGTGTTTTTCATTATGGAAACTTCTCACTTAAATGTCAAGAACTTAAATTTATGATTATTTCATAGTTGTTTTTTTAATCTTTCAACATGTTTATCTTTGCATTTTCTCTGTTTTACTGGTTTAATGAATTAAAGTCTGTATTTGAGGGGGACTTGAATGTTTCTGTTTGTTCTTCAGGTGTGTTTGGTGTCGATACAGATGGATTGAAGACAGTTTTGGAGGGAGATTCTGTCTCTCTACACACTAATATTACTGAAATACAGAGAGATGATCAGATACTGTGGAGGTTTGGACCTGAGAATCCTGATACTGTTATAGCTGAAATAATAAAACGGGCAGATTTGACTCGTATATACGAATATGATGGAAGATTCAAAGACAGTTTACAGCTGAACAATCAGACTGGATCTCTCACCATCAGGAACATCACAATCACTCATACTGGACTTTATCAGCTTATGATTATCAATGGAAAAGTCTTTTACACAAGCTTCAGAATTATCTGTGGTGAGTAAACTGAATAAGTCATTGTAGGATATGCAAAAGTGTTTAGCATGAGCTGCAGTTGGACCACAATGATCTTTATCTCCATCACAAACGCAAAGAGCTGCAAATTAATTCAATAGCCTTTAAAACACACTCTAAGAGCACAATATAGCAAGCCAAATTGACCTTTTATCACGTATGGAATCAGAAATACATTTACATTAGTAAAAACATTTTCATAAAAATTACGTCATCACTCGCAGAAACACATAGGGTAGAGTGGGGGAAAACGCCCCCCACCTGTTTTCCCCAAAATAACCACTAGAGGGAGTCAAGATACATTTTTACTGTTGCTATGAACTACGTTGACAACGGGGATAAACAAATCTCCACGGAGAAGCTGACACCAGCGGCGTATTTGAAGAGAAGAGGATTACATGGTAAGCGCTATAATTTTCAGATATTATTAAACAAGTTCAGAGAATATTGTTCTGCAGGATATCGCAGTGATGTATGATAGATGAACAGTGAAGTCTGTAGTTTTAGAGCATATGTTATTTATAAGGAATATAATTATATTTTTTAAATTGAACTATTTTTTAAAAAGTCATAGCTTGTGGGGTAAAACGCCCCCCAGGGGGTATAGTTTCTCTCTATCATAATTACTATAATAACACATTTCTGTCTATCAAATCCTTTGTTTTACACTTAATGCAGGATAACTAGGTGGTAAAATCAAAATATTTGAACAAAACATGAAAAAAAAAATTACCTCAAGTGAGCATAAGCTAGTTAGCTTGCTAGCACAGTCAGCTGATGGAAGGTGGTTAGGTGACACAAGGATAAAACAGTGGCTTTCATTGCATTTATTGAATATATTTCACTACATAAATATACTAATTTATAAGTTTAATATTTATTTAGGGTTTTCTGTTTGTTTTGATGATAGTGGTGAACAAATACATCAATTATCAACCCCATGTAGGCCTATTGTAGAAATTTCAACCTCATATATATTTTTTCTCTCCTTATAGATGCGGACATATAAGAGACAAAGTAACCGTGGTGCTTATACAGAGCAAGCTCTACAAAATACCCTCAGAGCTATTGAAGAGGGAACTGCTTTGAAGGCTGCAGCCCATCAATTTGGAGTCCCCCAAAGACCTTGATTTATTAATTACAACACATTTGTTTGTATGACTTAGTTATATGTTATATGTAATATCAAATGTAAAAAATATTCCTGAAATAAACATTAATATAGATACACATGTTGATACATTACTTGCCTTTTACTTTTAGAGATTAAAAACAATAGTCTTGCTGCTGATCTATGAAGCAAACTGGCTATTATGAAAGGGGGCATTTTACCCCACCTTGGGGGGCGTTTTACCCCACCGCTGGGGCAAAACGCCCCTTTTGTATAAAAATATTTTCAGTCAAAATACTAATTAATCATGAAGGCTGAGCAATTTTATTATTTGGTAAATAACTCCTGCCACAGTCACTCAAATCTGGGATGGCAATTCTAGTCACATTTATTTTTTGTTTCACAGTAATGTCACATTTTCCTTAAGGGGGGCGTTTTCCCCCAATCTACCCGTGATAGAAAAAAAAGGTAAAAATGGAAAAACTTGTAAAAGCTGTAATTCTTGATATCTGTAACTGCATTATCAATGGAAAGCCAAATTATCTCTTAATGTTACCAGCGTTACTCGTCGTAATTGCATTTTTATCAGTAGTAATTGAATTAGAGAGGTCTATAATAGCAATATTTACTAGTAAGAATAGTATTGTAGAGATCTCTATTCAGCGCCATCTCATTATGGTAATCACGACTCATGATTTTTCATACAATATGATCTGGTTTGTGTAAATTGGAAGGCAGGAAAATCTGGTGCCCATTATCAAAATGGAAGATACAGGGTACAGAGGGAGAGCAGCTGCAGGCATTAACTATCAAAATGTTCCCTGTATTTATCAGGATCATCTTGGCTTATTCTTTGTACTTTGCTAAGCACTGAATCAAGCACCCTCAAATCATGAAGTACAGTTTCCTCGAGGAAAATTACATTTGACCAATAAAACTTTTCTCTAGCTCTCTAAATCAATTGTAGAGCTCTGCATTTGAATTTTTAATAGTGACAATTGAATCGGAGAGCTCTCTAAAGCAATTGTAGAGCTCGGCAATTTAGTTTTTAATAGTGACAATTGAATCAGAGCGCTCTCTAAATCAATTGTAGAGCTCGGCAATTAAATTTTTAATAGTGACAGTTGAATCGGTGTTACGAATGGAGGCAGCGAAGGCAGACGAGGAGAGCGGACCTAAATGCAAACTTACTTTATTTGAACAGACAAATGAAGAAACACAACGGAAAAACCCTCAATGGGGAAATAAACACAAAACTGAGAATTCGGGCAGGGAACACATACCAGGCTAACAACATTCAACGATAGACAGCGACTGAACAAACAGACAGGGTTTAAATACATGGACATAGGACAAGGGGCCAATGAACAAACAGAACTCAAACAAGATAACAAGGGGAAAAACAGAAACCAATGGCAAATTAACAAGGGCAGGTGAAAACAATGAACGGAGAACATGAACGCTAACAGGGAGACTGTGGAGCTACAAAAGGGACAAAAGTGAAAACTAAGGAATTACAAAAGTGACAAAAATGGTAAACAAAGGGTCAACGGTGAAACAAGACGAGGTATGCCTAACAGATCCCCCCCTCAAGGATCGGATTCCAGACGTTCCGAAATAAAAAGCAAATAAAAAAAAACACCAGGAGCAGACGGGCAGACCAGGGGGGGCACGAGAGCAAGAAGGCAGTCCAAGGGGGCACAGAGGGCAGGCAGGAAGTCCAAGGGGGCACAGAGGGCAGGCAGGAAGTCCAAGGGGGCACAGAGGGCAGGCAGGAAGTCCAAGGGGGCACACAGGGGACTGGGTCAGGGGGCCTGGGAGGTGGCCACAGGACAGGGACCGGGTCAGGAGGCCTGGGAAGAGGCCACAGGACAGGGACCGGGTCAGGAGGCCTGGGAGGAGGCCACAGGTCAGGAACAGGGTCAGGGAGCCTGGGAGGCCACAGGACAGGGACTGGGTCAGGAGGCCTGGGAGGAGGCCACAGGACGGGAACAGGGTCAGGAGGCCTGGGAGGAGGCCACAGGACAGGGACCGGGTCAGGAGGCCTGGGAGGAGGCCACCGGACAGGGGCTGGGTCAGGAGGCCTGGGAGGAGGCCACAGGTCAGGAACAGGGTCAGGGAGCCTGGGAGGAGGCCACCGGACAGGGGCAGGTTCAGGAGGTGGAGCCGAGGGAGGTAGCGCCGTAGGAGGCTCTAGAGGCGAAGACCTGGAAGGCTCTGGCGGCGGGGCCGATGGAGGTGGCACCATAGGAGGCTCTAGAGGCGGAGGCCTGGAAGGCTCTGGAGGCGGAGCTGAGGGAGGCTCGGGGGGCTCTGGAGGCGGAGCCGTAGGAGGCTCGGGAAGTGGAGCCCAGGAAGGCTCGAGAGACTCGAGGAGCGGAGCCCTAGAGGGCCCGGGAGGTGGAGCCGTAGGAGGCTCGGGAGGCTCTGGGAGCAGAGCCGTAGGAGGCTCGGGAGGCTCTGGGAGCAGAGCCGTAGGAGGCTCGGGAGGCGGGGCCGTAGGAGGCTCGGGAGGCGGGGCCGAGGAGGCTCGGGAGGCGGGGCCGAGGAGGCTCGGGAGGCGGGGCCGAAGGAGGCTCGGGAGGCGGGGCCGAAGGAGGCTCGGGAGGCGGGGCCGAAGGAGGCTCGGGAGGCGGGGCCCTAGAAAGCTCTGGAGTCTCTGGGAGCAGAGCCGTAGGAGGCTCGGCAGGTGGAGCCGTAGGAGGCTCTGGAGGTGGAGCCGTGGAAGGCTCGAGAGGCTTGAGGGGTGGAGCCCTGGAAGGCTCGAGGCGGAGCCCTAGAAAGCTCAGGAGTCTCTGGGAGCGGAGCCGTAGGAGGCTCGGGGGTGGAGCCGTAGGAGGCTCGGGGGGCGGAGCCGTAGGAGGCTCGGGGGGCGGAGCCGTAGGAGGCTCGGGGGGCGGAGCTCTGGAAAGCTCGGGAGGCTTGAGAGGTGGAGCTCTGGAAAGCTCGGGAGGCGGAGCTCTGGAAAGCTCGGAAGGCAGAGTTCTGGAAAGCTCTGGAAGCTCGGAAGGCAGAGCTCTGGAAAGCTCGGGAGGAGGAGCCCTGGGAGGCTCGAGAGGCGCTGATTCTTGGACTGGCACGACCACTGGCGCTGGCTCTTGGACGGTCATGGCTACTGGCACTGGGACGGTCGAGGCCACAGGCGCTGGCTCAGGGACGGTCGAGGCTACAGGCGCCGGCTCGCTGACGGCTGAGGCGCCGGCTCGCTGACGGCTGAGGCGCCGGCTCGCTGACGGCTGAGGCGACAGGCGCTGGCTCGCTGACATCGGGGGCTAACGGCTCGCTGACCGTGGCTGACGAGGGCTCTGGCTCGCTGACCGTGGCAGGTGTGGGCTCTGGCTCGCTGACCGTGGCAGGTGTTGGCTCTGGCTCGCTGACCGTGGCAGGCGGAGACTGGAGAGCAGAAGCCTTTCCTCTTCTCCTCCTCCTCCGGGCGGATGAAGCTGGCAACGCTGGCTCTGGGACTGACGAGGCTGGCAACGCTGGCTCGTTGGCCGTGGCCGGCACGGAAAGCCCAGAGGCGGAAACCGGGATCGAGAGAGGTGGTTCCCCGGCAGCGAGTTCTTTCAAGATTAGACTCACATATTCCCTCCACGTGAGGTCTCCGGAGTCCGGCAATTCCCTCTGCCGGTGTGTTGGTAGCCCGAGCCGGTAGATGGTCTTCAGGGATGTGTCGTCGAAGCCGGTGTGGATGGCAACAGTGGAAAAGTGGGAGTATTCGCGGATGGTCAAATCCGCCTGGGTCAGTTCCGTAAAGTAAGCTGCTAGATCCATATTTGGTGGTCTATCGTTCTGTTACGAACGGAGGCAGCGAAGGCAGACGAGGAGAGCGGATCTAAATGCAAACTTTATTGGAACAGACAAATGAAGAAACACAAAGGAAAAACCCTCAATGGGGAAATAAACACAAAACTGAGAATTCGGGCAGGGAACACATACCAGGCTAACAACATTCAATGATAGACAGCGACTGAACAAACAGACAGGGTTTAAATACATGGACATAGGACAAGGGGCCAATGAACAAACAGAACTCAAAGATAACAAGGGGATAAACAGAAACCAATGGCAAATTAACGAGGGCAGGTGAAAACAATGAACGGAGAACACGAACGCTAACAGGGAGACTGTGGAGCTACAAAAGGGACAAAAGTGAAAACTAAGGAATTACAAAAGTGACAAAAATGGTAAACAAAGGGGCAACGGTGAAACAAGACGAGGTATGCCTAACAATCGGAGGGCTCTTTAAATCAATTGTAGAGCTCGGCAATTACATTTTTACTAGTGACAATTGAATCGGAGGGCTCTATAAATCAATTGTAGAGCTCGGCAATTACATTTTTACTAGTGACAATTGAATCGGAGGGCTCTTTAAATCAATTGTAGAGCTCTGCAATTAAATTTTTACTAGTGACAATTGAATCGGAGGGCTCTTTAAATCAATTGTAGAGCTCTGCAATAAAATTTTTAATAGTGACATTTGAATCGGAGAGCTCTATAAATCAATTGTAGAGCTCGGCAATTAAATTTTCACGAACTGTGTAAAGTGTCCCTGAAGAAAACCACCAGGGCTGAGTCCGGGATGTCTGTGAACTTCGCCAGCGCGAGGAAGTCGCTGATGTGGTCTTCAACAGGGCGGCCCTCTTGTTTGAGGTTGAGCAACCGGCAGTTGGCCCGTATAACTGCTGGATCCATAGTTGGTCGATCGTTCTGTTACGTTTGAGCAGCGAGGCAGACGAAGAGATGCGGATCCAAATGCAGTTTAAACTTTTATTAAATGAACAAACGAATAAACAAAGGAAAAACCCACAAGGGGGAAATAAACTTAAACGGAGAACTAGGGCAAACATAAACTGAGAACTAGGGCAAACATAAACTGAGAACTAGGGCAGCAAACATTCATGCACATACATCAAACAACGATCAACAAGGACTGAACAAAAAAACAGGGTTTAAATACAAGAGGAACAAACAAGGGAATGAGGGACACCTGGAAGAAATAATCAAGGGAACACCAATCATAATAACAAACTACAAAGGACTACAAAAAACCAAACAGGAAACAGGAACCAGGAAACAGGGGCTAAACTAAACTTCAACATAAGAGCACAACAACAAAAGACACCAATGAACATGACAGAAACCAAACAGGAACCAGGAAACAAGGACTAAACTGAACTTCAAAATAAAAGCACGAAGACAAAAGACACCAATGAACATGACACTCAGTAATAGCTGACTGCACATTAAACTGGAATAATAGAAAGCATTTTAATATATAGAAAAGCATGAAATACTTTCCCCCATTTCTGATTTGCTCCTTAAGAAAACACGACATCTCTGAAATTGATGTCTGTGTTCACTGAAAACTGATGCATGAAGTTGTCATTAATTGGTTTGTATTAATATATACTTATATTAATTAATAATTTTAATTTAGTAATACACTGGGGTGCAAAAGTACACCCACTAGTGGGTGCAATTAAACATAAGCAAATGTGTAATATACCAAATACTAAAACAAATCTGAAAATCATCTTTGTTTTTCAACATTTCAGTCGAATTGTATGTCTATAATATAATTTGTACTGAAAATATTGTAATTCATTATTTATCAAAGCATTTTCACTTCAAGCATTTTAGACCCCACTAGTTTTATATTATCTCATGTTTTCCAGCCCCTTCCACTTTGCCCGATCCCATCATCTCTACAGACTCTTCTCGATGTTCTTCATCATCTGAAAGTTCATCTAAATGTGTGTTGGTGTGTTCAGTGGTGAATGTGACACATGTGACTCTCTCCTGGTACAAAGGAAACAGTTTATTGTCCTCCATCAGTGTGTCTGATCTCAACAGCAGTCTCTCTCTACCTCTGGAGGTGGAATATCAGGAGAACAACATCTACAGCTGTGTGATCAACAATCCCATCAGAAACCAGACTAAACATCTCAACATCACTGAAGTCTGTCAGATGTGTTCAGGTGTGTCAGTGGTGATATTAGAGTCTCTTGGTCTGTCTTGATTATTAATACTGCAGGACATCAGAAACATTGTGCAGGTTTATGAACTGTAACCTGTCCTTTCGTTTCTAGTGGACCTGATAAAAACATAAAAAAATTATCTCTAAATAACTCTCATTGCCATACAGTCAACAACACAGTTTCATAATTTTTGAGTATTGTCCTGTAGCAGCTCATTTGACAATTAGATCAAATAACTGCATTAAACACTCTCTGAGAAAAGCAGATCTGAGATTTCAATGGTTAAGTGTTTTAAATGTTAGTTTGTTCATATTTTCTCTCTCTGATCTGCTGATGTTTCACAGTGTCTTGGCTGGACTCATTTGCACTAATGACTGTTTTCTGTTTGTCCATTGCAGAACAGACACGTTCATATCTCTTACCAATGATAGTTGCTGGAGTAGCGCTGGTGATAACTGCAGTTTCTGGAGTGATTTACTGGAACAACAGAGATCGTGATCAAGAAAGTCACGAGGGCAAGTATTATTCTAACCATACGAGTCTTTTGTTATGTTGAAAAACTGCCATTATGTCATTTTAACCACCAATTAAAATAAAATTTTACTGTAATATTTTTGTAGTTAATAAACTGTGTTTATTGTTAAAACAGTCCAAAATCATGAAGGAATGATACAACAACAATATTCTGTGCACACCATAATACGGTAAGAAACTGATTTTTAAAGCAAAGATTGTGCATAGTTTTAATGTTTAACATGCTGTAAATTAAAGTCGCTTCTGGTTTCACAGGAAGTGGAGTTAAGGGTGATGGATGTGGAAAAAACATGAAGGAAGATTCCTTAAAAATATGATTATTATATGATAAAATATAAATGTAATCAGATATTCTACAGTATTGGTACAACTGAAGTAATTCAGTATTCACAGACTATCTAACTGATAGACGGCTGCTTTCAGACACATTCCTATTAGTGTATACAGCATATACAATATTAAAGCTGTTGATTTAACATGATCATTCAGAACGATTAGATGTTAAAATAGATGGAAATAATCATGTCCCCTGAGAGAATTCAGAAATAAGGAGTTTTACCACCTTAATGTTTTACAAGAACAAATCAGCACAACTCTGTAAATGCAAAGAGCAGTTCTACATGCAACAAACTGCTCCACTGTAGAAATCAGGGGTCTCGAGAAGCATTTTTAAAAGTCTCAAACTACATTTTACTTTACACAGAGTTTTAATAAACATGCCATTCATTGCTGGAGATGCAGATAACTTGTACAACATGATGCAATCACAGTAAAATAATCCAAAAGCATCCGTCTGACACATGGACAAGACCAACAGAAATAGTGCAAGAACGAGTCCAGTGTGAACGACCCTCAGACAAATGGATGAGCTCAGATTGACTGTAGTCTGGTGATGGGCTGAAACAACACTTTAATTATCTGCTACAATGATGTTATCTTTGATATGTTTGTTGTTGTATTTATTATTTGATGTACATAGTTTATCATCTTTATTTGGGGACGTTTTTCAGCTAATTGTGTTCAATCACAGTAAGATGCTCAAAGCATCCGTCTGACACATGGACATGACCAACAGAAATAGTGCAGATGCAGCACAAGAACGAGTCCTGTGTGAACAGCCCTCAGAAAGATTTACAAACTCAGTTGAATGTTCTGTTCATACATAGTTAAACATCAACTAGATAAAGCTTTAGCAATAAATAAAATAAACAGCTTACTTTGTTTTTCAGTTGCTGCAGTCAATTACATATGTTGAGTAAAATGAACACAATTAGCATAAATGTACCGTTAAATTACTTCTTATTGTATATAACGGGATATCTTGCAATAAACGTAAAATGTATTAATTCTATTCTTATAATCAACATGTATCAATAGTTATTGTTCCTATTGCTTTATATTCAATCACATCATTTGCAAAGCATCATGGGATTGTAGTTTGTACCCTCATGATAGACGGTAAGTACACAGTCTTGTACTCACAGTCTTTGTGTCTGATTTACAAATACTTTTTTTTGCCTCAAAACAAAGTTTGTGATGATGTGATTCACCTCGTGACTTATAACTCTTTTATGGAAGATGTCATGAAAAGCAAATATAAAAAATGAATAGGGAAAGTATTTCCAGAGCCCAGATGCTGAATAAGTGACACTTTTGGACTCTGTTGACCTCTTGACAACCAACAAACAACTCAATAATTAATTTTATAAACACTTACAGTTATAGCCTACAATATTATATAATGTTCACTAATCTTGAACAGTACACAGACATGACACATCAGTTGATAAAGAGTTAAAATAACTTACATTTATGCATTTGGCAGACTCTTTTATCCAAAGCAACTTACAGTGCACTTATTACAGGGACAATCCCCCCCGGAACAACCTGGAGTTAAGTGCCTTGCTCAAGGACACAATGGTGGTGGCTGAGGGGTTCAAACCAGCGACCTTCTGATTAACAGCCCAGTGCTTTAGCCACTACGCCACCACCACTCCAATTGATAATAAATGATTTGTTCAAAATAAATAATCAAATGGATGATAATAAATATTGCATAATTCAGAGCATTCTCCCATAAACCTGAGGTGATTATCATAAACTATGATTAAACTTCATTATACCACGTGTCTATTGAAAGCTTGATTCTGATTGGTTGACGGATGTTCTAAGGTGTGCAATTATTTTCCAGTAAACGCACGACTATGAAGTAGTTCCAGTTCTTGACCGCATAACGGTTCCCAATCACTTCGCCAAATTATTTCAGTTATTTCAAAGAGCCCCACATGCTACCGCAACAAAATAACCAGTTCAAACAAAGACATGGTTAAGTACATCGGATAATTGTTTCTCATGCATTTTTATAAATTGCATTGCAACAACAAAACAACAGCTTTTCGGAAGACTATGTTTTTGTTAAAATAGCCAAATCGTGTCTACAGTATGATGTAATGCTGACTGTGACATGTTTTATAAGTTAACGTCATAAAAACGAATTAAAGATGGTCCTTTCTATCATAATTAGCCTTTATTTGTTCAATGCTGAATAAGTACAAGTTGCAGAACCGGATGTAAAACCAGCTGTTGTAACGGATAGTTGATGCACTTCATTTTTTAAACACCAGATGGCAATAGATAAAACAACACATCATATGACATTGTTGAGAATTTTATTTATATCTATTTACATACAATGGTAATTCTATGTTATTCCCCTCTCTTTATTATGAAACCTGTAGGCTGTCACTGGATGCTCTGTACAGTCACTGGAGTACAACGGCACCAAGGAACTGTACAGCAAAACATGAAGGCAAAGCGGCTGATGTTTACATCTACACTGGTGTATAATAATGCAATGGGTCTCGACAGTACAGTAATTATGCTTAAGTTAAATACGAGATATCAATAGCAAAGAATGTGTGATTTACAGTATTGAATGACTTTGATATGCAAGAATGCATAAATCATGATAGCAAGCAGCCAGCAACATTTTAATAAGATTTTCTCTGACGTTAATCCAGCCAGTGTGACAGTAATTTTTTATATACACAAAAGTTATATAAAGTGTGCTTTGTCTAAAAGTATAATGGAAAAAGCTGTTTTTTTAAACAGCTCCTCCTTGATCCGCTGTCCATGGTGCTGAATCTGTTACCCTTGGTCCTGAGATCAGAAGACTTCCAGGTCAGACTAACATTTTTCCACTATAGCTTCACATTTAAATAGTAAATGCCTTGTGTTACCACTCTGAGAAACATAAGTGATGGATAAATCATTAGTCTGCTAGAGCTGACAGCAGAGGGAGCTCTTGACAAACATTTCAAATCTGATATCCCAGTTTAATGGGAATTAATGGGCCTTGGCAAGGTCATCTGGGCCCCCTGACTGTGTATTTCTCTGGGCCTCTTTCCCATTAAAGAAATACAGAAATAATGTATCTTTGGGAACCTAGAATCGTTACCACCTTTCACCCCACTAGCTACGGCCCTGTGTGGACCTCTGACAGCTTAATGTGTTTATCAGTTATGATAGGGTTTATACTACAGGAAACATGTCACTCTGATTAATGTTTTGTTTAAATTAAAGCCATGAACCTCAGTCAGGGAGTAGAGCGACATCAGTGTGAACACAGATGTACAGTCTCGGGTCACGTCTTATTTTAACACCTTTTCTGCAGTTTTTAGTGCAGTTGATTGATTTTGGCAAGTGAGTATTTTCAATGTTTTTTTTTTGGCTAGCTGAGTGATCAACATGAAGGTAAAGAGTAAAACCTAGTGAGTAGACAGCATGTATAATATATAGCTTACAGATTTTTTTTTAATTCATAAAAAAATTAAATATTAAATATGATCTCATCGGAGGCAACTGAGATTCGTTCTGCACCACCCGGATTGAGGCGAGTCACTACGCCACCATGAGGACTCAGAGCACATTGGGAATTGGGCGTTCAAAATTGGGGAGAAAAAGAAAGAAAAAGAGTTTGTCAATATAAACTTTACAAAAACACCTCGGTTGCCTTTCATATGTATATATATATATATATATATGTTTAGTATCCTGCTGAACAGACTTCAAAGTGGTTTCAGAATTAAAGTATGTGCTTTAGGTGTATGAAGACAAAACTGTCCTTCAACAAACTGCTTATTGCGTTCTGTTGACTTTTTCTACTTCATTTTCAAATCGTCAATTCAATTTAATTTAGTTTTATTTAAAATGATCCCTGTCTAAAGAAATACCAGTCTATACTGAAATATCTTTCTGAATCTGCCGACTGATTTGGGAAAATACAGTGTGTACAAATGAGTCAATACAGTAGTAATTAGCACTCGCTGCAAATGCTACATCCAGAAACACTGGAAAAGCGTACTAATAATATTACGGCAATGTCGTCACAGACGTGATTTCTAATTGGCGGGAAACCGCACAATGCAGGACAATTCTGCGTGCTGCCCGTGTACCTAAATCCTGATGTGTCCATGTGCTTTTATCAGCTCAATATAATGTTTATGATGTACACATAATAATGAAGAAACTCAACAAATGAATCTGAAGCTTATAAACTGCAAAGTGAAATTTATTATCGCTGCTCGTTCAGTTTACTTCATAAAAATTTCACTTAGTGAAAAACACTTACTGTAGAAATGTAATATGTAAGTTTAATTAATCCATTTATATTGAGATTTCTATAACTGTAAAAAGAAATGTCCATAATTTAACAGAAAAATAATGCACAAATTCTACAATAAAAAAACGTTCATTGGTTAACCGGTAGTAACCTTCACATAGGCTATACATTAAAAAATATAATATATTTAATAAGACAGAGTAAAATATTGTTAAAAATGTTTCTTGATGTAAAAGTAATATAGAATTCATAGTAAAAATGTATATTATGTCTAACAAGAGATTACATGTACTCTCACAATAAACTATTGTTAAACTAAATGAAAAACAATAATTGGTCATTCCCAGAAGTCCCTGCGTGAGCCATCGCATTTCATTATATTTTATGGAAAGATGTTTCTTCTTATTTTTAATATCACTCATGTACAATGGGGTGTTCTATGCTATATTTTACGCAGTTTAGCTCATGTTAATTACATTATTTTAGTGTCACATTTGCTACCGTGATGGTGTTTTGAGTTTGTTTGAGTAACACTGTGCAATCTCTCTAGATTTTGTGTTAATTTAATTATTGTTCCTGGAAAGGTCACTCTTGACGAACTTTAAGTCATTATGCGTAGGCCTTTTGTATTTACTGTGTTTAAAATTATAGATAATAAATAAATAATAGCAGATAAAGGGATGGAGCGGGTAGAACAGGACCATCACAGTGGTGCCGTGACCCGGATGGGAGTGAGGTTTAGGGGGGTGAGTGTAACGGGAGCCAGCTGACAGAAAGCTGTGCAGTGTGTAAACCTCACTCTCCTGACCTCAAGAGGTGCACTAGCGATTGACGCTAAAGGCTTTAGCCTCCTTGTTAGCGCACCCGCCTCCCATGCCGGAGACGCCGGTTCGAGTCCATGACAGAGTGGGTAAAACTGGAGGGTCACAATGGTGCAGCGACCGGATGGGTGTGAGTGTAATGGTGGCCAGCTGATAGATAACTGTGCAATGTGTATAAACCTCACTCTCCTGACCTCAAGAGGTGCACTAGCGACTGACGTTAGAGGCTGTAGCCTTTAGCCTCCTTGTTTGAACATCTGCCTCCCATGCCGGAGATGCTTGTTCAAGTCCCGTAAGGAGCGTCACACATGCTTTGCATGAAATTTAATGAGGAGAATGAATGTTAAAATTACAAGAAATTGTATGATTTTTATGTGCAAGATTAATAGAGGAGATTTGTATGTATTTAATGTTATGTTGAGATTTAGAAGAGTTTCTGTAATATTGGAGTTTTGGGGGTTACCACTGTGGTGTAGAGTCGAGCTTGAGCTTAAAAGCTCCTGAAATGTAAAGTCTCTAAGTGTATTAGATGCTGTGCGTGTAGATGCACTGGTGTGTTAACTAGTTATCCTCAACCTCGGTCAGAAGGTTTATATCAGGGTGCAAAGAAGAACAGTTCCACGACAGCCTCTGTTTCAAAGCATTGATTTATTTATTTTAATCAATTCCAAAGGTAATTTGTTCTTGTATCTGTTTTTATGTGATTGAATGTGGTCTCTGAAATGATATAAAGAATAGCAATGAACAATATATTCAATAAACTAAACAAATCTTATACTGCTTGAAATGTACATTCCAATGAATAAGTCTAAACAATGAATATATAACAGTTAAGTAATGCAGAGTCAAATGTACCCAAATGGCAACAAGGCGGAGCACTTAAGCAAAGGAATGTAGATTAACTTATACAAGGTATCATAATAAACATGCATTCTTAATTACTCATTATATAGTCTACAACAATACTTAAACCATTACATACAATGATGATACCTGTGCATGTATTAGCTTGTTACTATTGCAATGGCATATTTTGAGCAGTGAAATTCCGAGCATGTTTTACATATCTGTCCGGCTATAAATGAATTTGAAAACTTTAGATCGTAGAACACATAACTGTAGAAACACTAACTAATTATATCACAAGGAATGTGCATGTATATAACTTAGAAGCACATTCAAGTGAACGTACATAGTCAAATAAACTGTATGATCCGTCTAGATAATAAGGATGGCTGGCGCGAAACAGACGTTCCGAAGCTTTGCGAGATCCCGAAGCAAAGATGATTCGAAACACTGATCCGAAGCGTGATTCAAAACACCCACGTCACGTGACAACGGCTAAATGAAGCGTCTAAGTGTTTCATCAGGTGGAGTGCTCCGCCGAATCAGGGTTTCATTGATTGGTCGGTTCGGGAACAAATCACACAATCACACAGTATAAAAGTTTTGTCAACGCATTTTCATATCGTGGGTTTTTGTGAGAGGAGTTTGGTTTTGAGATAGTGGATTTTTGGTGATATAGTGACATTT
Source organism: Xyrauchen texanus (assembly GCF_025860055.1). Taxonomy (NCBI): domain Eukaryota; kingdom Metazoa; phylum Chordata; class Actinopteri; order Cypriniformes; family Catostomidae; genus Xyrauchen; species Xyrauchen texanus. Next base: position 7,583,041 of record NC_068323.1, read on the forward strand.
ATAGTGCGATTTGTTTAGTTATATTTAGGATTTAATTTACATTTACACATTGACTTAGAGACACACAGAGTACATATAGTGACACATGAATAGATGCATTGATAGAAATATATATATATATATATATATTAATAGATAGATACATATATTACAGATACATATAGATTATTAGATAGATAGGCTACATATAAAATAGATAGATAGATAGATAGATAGATAGATAGATAGATAGATAGATAGATAGATAGATAGATAGATAGATAGATAGATAGATAGATAGATAGAAAGAAAGAAAGAAAGAAAGAAAGAAAGAAAGAAATGGAGGCTCCACAGAAGAGATGCCGTACATCTGTGGTGTGGGAGCATTTCCATTTGGAAACCCCAAATAAAGTGAGATGTGTGTATTGTGATCGGCAGCTCAGCCTACTGCAACAATACATCATCCATGATGCGCCATTTGAGGAGCATTCATCCTGCCATTCTGCAGGGTGCAGAGGATGGTAGTGTTCCCCTGTACCAAGGCCTGCTACTGACACTGCTGGGCCATCTAAGCAAGGTATGCATTGTTTGAAATATAGGCTAATTATAAGTGAAATATAATAACTAAGTGTTGGGCCATTGTTTAGAAAGGCCATGGACTAAGACATGCCTAACATCCCAATCACAACTGCCAATCACTTTAAAAACAAATGTTGTCAATATAATATTATACTTTGTGAATATACATTTTATATGTCTACATATGAGTACCCAATCTACAGCCAAGACATCATTTTGTTTTTTGTAATTGTTGTATTTCTATAATGCACTTTATCTTTCTCTGCACACTGAGCATAAATATTCATAACATAACTTTGTTTAGGAAGGTTTCCAAATGAACCAGTAGACTACTTTCACGGTAGGCTACTATTTTTCCAATATATTTGTCTGAAAGTATGTTTTATCTTCTCTTTTAAAAGGCAGACAGAGGGAATTGGATGAGGCTCTTCTGAACATGGTGGTGAAGGATCTGCAGCCCTTCACCATCGTGGAGGATGAGGGTTTCAGGGCCTTTGTGAACAAGCTTGATCCAAGCTATGTCCTCCCATCCCGGAAGGTGCTTAAAACAATGGTCAGCTGAAAGGTACAACACAACCAAGGAGAAGACAATGGAGGACCTACAAAAGGCGGAATTTGTTAGCCTTACGGCTGACATGTGGTCTTCCATTAATATGGATGGATATCTTGGTGTAACATGCCATTACATAACACCAGAGGCAACAATGGCAACTGTTTTACTGGGTGTAAGGAGGTTTTACCAAACCCACACAGCCCAGCATCTCATGGAGGCTAAAGCCTTGCTAATGGCTGAGTGGGGAATAACCTCCAAAGTTCACTGCATGGTGACTGACAATGCATCCAACATGATCCTAAGTGCCCAGCTACTCAACCTTCGCCATGTCCCATGTTTTGCTCATAATTTGAATTTGATAGTGAAAAAGGCCCTGGATCAAACCCCAGTCATCAATGAAATTCGCCAGAAAGCCAGAAAGATAGTGGGGTTGTTCAGATCCAGCTGCAAAGCAAAGGACAAGCTTGTGGAGATGCAGAGCTTGATGGGCAGACCAAGTCTGAAAATGATACAGGAGGTTGAAACGAGATGGAACAGCACATTCGACATGCTACAACGCTTGTATGAGCAACGTGAGCCAGTGGCTGCTGCACTTGCCAATTTAAACAGTGATACTGCTCCCCTGACAAGTCTTGAGTATGACATTATTCAACAGTCATTGACACTTCTTCAACCATTCAAACTAGCAACAACAGAGATGTCAGAGGAACAGAGAGTGTCTGCTTCAAAGCTCATACCATTGTACAGGATGTTGCAGCACAAGCTTGCACAGAAAAAAGGAAATGCAACGCAGGAATCAACTGTACAATTAGGTAGGACACTATGACCATACGTGTAATTGGCCATAACTCTCATATTGTTGTCATTATTTTAATTAATATGGTTTTCTCTTGTGTTGGCTCATAGGCTCACATCTACAAGAAGGTCTGCACTCCAGATGTGGAGGGTACGAGACTTTAGAGCCTTGGCACTGGCTACACTGCTGGACCCAAGGTTTAAAAATGTGGCTTTTGGAAATCCTGCCAAAGCCCTGGATGCTGAAAAGCACATCACACTGGAGTGTGCTTCACTGATGCGTTCAAACACAACTCCTGGTGAGTTTCAGTCTATGTTATCTTATGTAATGTGATTCATGAAATTTATACTTCATATGTGTTGTCAGTTTATGATTTGTTACTAATTGCCGTTTCTTTTAATTCAGAACCACAAATGTCAACATCAGGCCCATCATCAACACCAGTTGAAACACAAGACAGTTTATGGGAACATTTTGACAATCGTGATCCGTGAGACCCAGATGATACACAATCCTACAGCTGATGCCACAGTGGAAGTGAAAAAATACCTCAGCGATGCGTTTTTGCCCAGAACTCATGATCCTCTAACTTACTGGAAAGAGAGAGCAGTAATCTTTCCTCATTTGTATGTCCTAGCTAAAAAATATCTTTGTATGCCAGCAACAAGTGTCCCTTGTGAGAGAATTTTTTCAAAGGCTGGAGAAATTATCTGTAAAAAAGAAGTAGGCTGAGTCCTTCAACAGCAGAGAAATTAATATTTTTGAATAAAAATCTATAAGAAAGGGAGACATTGTGGCTTGATTTATTTTTATTAATGTTCATTTTTCATGACCAAAATCACATTATGCAATGTGAAGAGACTACAGGTTACAAGCTTCATATATTACAAAAATACAATAAAAAAAAAAAAAACCAACACATTTTTTTATTAGCTCTTTGTAAAGGTTGTTTCAGATCAACACCTGCAAGTGACCACTAGGTGTCACCGTGGAGACGGGTTTCGGATTGATTCGAAGCCTCGAAACAAAATGGCACATTTGCTTCGACTGTTTCATTGCTTCACGAAGCCTCGAGCTGCCCATCTCTCAAAGATAACACTCTCGATAAGACGAAACTTGTTTGGGCATGTCGGTAGCCCCGCCCACCTATGATGTCATGAACTCAACAGGGGGGTTTTATACACCAAGTCTTACAGTAATAAGTATAAATGGGTTTAAAATGCATAGTGGAGTAAATCTAACTCTTAGGGTTAAACTGAAATGTGATAATTGGCGACGCACAGTAATTACAGTTAACATGTTGTTGTTGTTTAATGAAGGTCTAATGATGTTATTTCTATTTACAGTCAAAACATGCTTTTTAATTAATGGTCTACAAAAGTCAAAACAATCATTTAATTTTATAGTTGAAACATGTTCTTTCAAACTACATTTTAAACATGTTATTTCAGTTTGCCAGGAAGCTCTGTCATGTCCGCATTTCCTGAATTATTTCTGTGCAGGTAAATGTGACTGAACCAACCAGTTTATGACGAGTGATTTGTACCGATCAGTTCTGTTTCTTTTTTTGAACGAAACCAGTTTAAAGTGCGTGCTGAAATCGGACATTGGCTGTTATTTCTTTAAAATGTAATTTATTTTGTCACATGTTATGCGGAGTTTGATGTTTTACATTGTGAAGAATGTTTGAGGCGGTTTTCTTCTGTTTGTGTCTGTTGATCGAGTTTAAAGGTGAGTCTGGGGACATTTGGGCATAATGAAATGATTACTGCTGGATTTGACTCTTTATGTGTTTTTATTTGTAAAGAAGAAACAAAAATACATTTCTATAATAATAAAAAAACATGCTTAAATATAATGAATAATATTTGTATGTTTTAAAGATAAAAACGTCAAGTTTAACGAACTCATTGCCTAGCTGTTGCTTTTTCCAGACAATGTCAATCGATTAAAATGAAATTATTTTGAAGGTTTAAGACACGTGTTCCCTGTATAAGCATTAAAAAAAAAAAAAACAGATTCTTGATTCTGTCTATTCCACTGAAATAAATAGACTACAAAATATAATCTGTTTATTAAATATATATATATAGTTTACATTTATCTTCAGATTTGTACTTTGTTCTTCAGGTGTGTTTGGTGTTGATACAGATGGATTGAAGTCAGTGTCGGTGATGGAGGGAGATTCTGTCCCTCTACACACTGATCTTACTGAAGTACAGAGAGAGGATCACATACTGTGGATGTTTGGACCTCAAGAGACTCGTATAGCTGAAATCTATAAACATGACATTGATATGCATGAGAATTATGAGATATTTAGAGACAAACTGCAGTTGGATGATCAGACTGGATCTCTCATCATCAGAAACATCAGAATCAAACACTCTGGACTTTATAAACTACAGATCATCAGTAACAGAGGAAACTCACACAAGAGATTCAATGTTACTGTATACGGTGAGTAAACTGAAGAAGTTGTAAGCCCGTTTATCGGTCCAATGGCGGTCTCCAATAATACGGGTGAAGGTCTCTGCGCGTTACTGTCTTTCTTGTTACGCAACACAACAATATTAAATTAAATACATTTTCTCTTAAGTATTAGGCTACCTCGTTATTTCATCTGACTCCATAAATGAAAAAGGTTTTTAATGATATCTGAGTATCATTAAAAGTGAGCGAATGTTTGATTATTCTTTTAACTCCTTTAATTATATTTTACCCGTTTAGATTAAGAAACTATGTCGCTTTGAGGTCCTCGCGTGTTTTCTCTACACCGCGGGTCTCACGATCACAAGCGGCCAGTATTGGATCATCAAACAGAGGTAATTGCTATATACCTGAGATCGGTCACGTTCAAGTTCACACAATCAAAGATACTTCAGTATAGCCCCCATGGAATTGCACACACTTGAATGTAACTTAACGTCTTCTTCAGTAGAGGTCACGGCCACTATTACAGATGTAAGTTGACCAACATAACTTCTCTTGTAATAGCTTTGGATTGGCCATGTGTGCAAACCAAGTACACTTGAATCGATGCCAATTATTAGTCGTCACTAATCTGATGCAGACTTGCGGTAACATACGAATCGTTTAATCTGTTTGGGAAACACAATGTCAGAGTCAGTCAGAATAAAATCAAATGTTGACAATTTATTGACCAGGTAACATCAATCATCAATTCCAATTAGACAGTGATAAGTCAAAGTTAGACATTTTATCAAAACATAAGAAAGTCGAATTGCGATCACCTGATATAAATTACACACAGTAAACTGTTTGGGATCGTCTGATTACAGAGAACCCTGAGCAATGTGTCACACCTCCTTAAATACCCAAACCATGAACAAGGGAATTTTGGGAGTGGTTAGGTTTGGAAGTCCTGGGGACATACCTCATTAACATCCAAGCAGGGATGGGGATAGACCTCCAAAATTATACAGCATTTGGCAAAGACCTTTGAAACTTGTGATTGATTACCGGTAGGTCCTTTGATGCTTACAAAGAATATACCTAATCTGCATACAGCATGTGGTCCCTGTGGGAGATTTGGGAGGGACATGTCTCTAATAGAGTGCATGATTCTGTTAAGTTCTAAAATCTTAATGGAGATTTGGTTTTTCTGAAAAGGGAATGAGACCACCTTACCAGTCTCACTGCGACCTCTTGAATGATATCAAACATGTATGAACAGAAAACCTCTTATATTAGAGAACAGGATGTCATTCTAAAGTGCCCTTAGGTGAGATAGAGGTCAAAATGGGATTTGCGTTGTATGGTCCTTAGCAAGTAAGGAGTGTTATCTTGGGTGGAGATGTTCATCTGTGTGAGAGTTTCATGACGTTGGTTCTCGCAGAGTTCTTTGACTTTTACGACCTCTTGATGTCAGCCTTACAAAGTCATGTTATACACGTCATGAGTGTTTATTGATTTTATTTCATGTCTAAACTTGTGTGCGGTGGGCTGGAGTAAAGACTTGTAAGTAGTCAGTGTGTGTTTGGTCATTAAGCTGATCAGTGATCAGTTTGTTCAGATGCTGGACACACTGTAAAACACCACAGACTGATGATTGAGTTTCATTTTAAACACATTATGGATCTTTAACCAGTCTTAAATGACCCGTTTATTATTCAGTGATTACAAGCTCATGAACAAACTGATTTGGAGGTTCAAAAATCCCCCAAGATGCACTAGTGCTGATGTCAGTATGCTTTCATCTCATGTTTTCCAGCTCATCTGCCTGTTCCTGTCATTATCAATAACTCTTCAATCTGTTCATCATCATCATCATCATCATCAGGAAGATCATCGAGCCCAAAATGTGTCTTTCAATGTTCAGTGGTGACTGTGACACATGTGACTCTCTCCTGGTACAAAGGAAACAGTTTATTGTCCTCCATCAGTGTGTCTGATCTCAACAGCAGTCTCTCTCTACCTCTGGAGGTGGAATATCAGGAGAACAACATCTACAGCTGTGTGATCAACAATCCCATCAGAAACCAGACTAAACATCTCAACATTACTGAAGTCTGTCAGATGTGTTCAGGTGTGTCAGTGCTGATATTAGAGTCTCTTGGTCTGTATTGATTATTAATACTGCCGGACATCAGAAACATTGTGCAGGTTTATCTGTATTAACTGTATAGCATCTCATTTGACAATTTAATCAAATAACTGCGTTAAACACTCAAAAGCAGATCTGAGATTCCTCAAAGATGATTCAGTGGTTTAATGTTTTAAATGTTAGTTTGTTCATATTTTCTCTCTCTGATCTGCTGATGTTTCATAGTGTCTTGACTGGACTCATTTGCACTAATGACTGTTTTCTGTTTGTCCATTACAGATCAGACACGTTCATATCTCATATCACTGATAGTTGCTGGAGTGGCGCTGGTGATAATTGCAGTTTCTGGAGTGATTTACTGGCACATCAGAGATCGTAATCAAGCAAGTCACGAGGGCAAGTATTATTACAACCATACGAGTCTTTTGTTATGTTGAAAAACTGTTATAATGTCATTTTAACCACCAATTCAGGTTTTACTGTAATATTTTTGTAGTTAATAAACTGTGTTTATTGTTAAAACAGTCCAAAATCATGAAGGAAAGAAACATTAAGCTGCAACAACCTTCTGTGCACACTGTAATACGGTAAGAAACTGATTTTTACAGCAAAGATTGTGCATAGTTTAAATGTATAACATGCTGTAAATTAAAGTCGCTTCTGGTTTCACAGGAAGTGCAGTTAAAGGTGATGGATGTGGAAAAAACATGAAGGAAGATTCCTTAAAAATATGATTATTATATGATAAAATATAAATGTAATCAGATATTCTACAGTATTGGTACAACTGAAGTAATTCAGTATTCACAGACTGTCTAACTGATAGACGGCTGCTTTCAGACACATTCCTATTAGTGTATGTCTGACACATGGACTAGACCAACAGAAATAGTGCAAGAACGAGTCCTGTGTGAACAACCCTCAGACAAATGGATGAGCTCAGATTGACTGTAGTCCAGTGATGGGCTGAAACAAGACTTTAATTATCTAATACAATGATTTTGTCTTTTCATTTGACTATTATTTTTGTATTTATTATATGATGTACATAGTTTATCATTATCATTATTTGTTTACCATTTTTCAGACAATATTGAGATGTGATTAATTCAAATAATAAATCAGCATTTAATGTAATTCATTAAAATAAATGTTGTAATCTGTAATTGTCACGATTCCCTGTTGTCTGCCCCGTGTTTCTCACTTGTCATCTGTCCCGGACTACACTTCCCATAATTCCCTGCCCTCATCACTGCCAGCGTCATTGTTTTCACCTGTGTATCATTATCCTTGTTTATTTAAGCCCTGTTGTTTGTTCATTAGTTGTCAGTGGTTAAATGTATTTATGTTTTTGACTGTGTTCCTGCCCGTGTCATTTGTGGATGTTTCTCTTGTTTATATTTTGGTTTTCCCATCGTGGATGTTTTTTGTTCCCTGTGTCGTTTTGTTATTTGAGTTACCCTGTTCACTTTTTGTTTTTCCATTAAAAACTGCATATAGATCCTCACTCCTCGTCTGCGTCTTTACAGTAATCCAGGTGTGTGTGTGTGTGTGTGTGGTTGCACACTAAATTTTACTTGACACAGAGTCTAAAAAAAAACATTCATTCCTGGCTGGAGATGCTGAAATCCTGTGCAACATGATTCAATCACAGTAAGATGCTCAAAGCATCCGTCTGACACATGGACTAGACCAACAGAAATAGTGCAGATGCAGCACAAGAACGAGTCCTGTGTGAACAGCCCTCAGAAAGATTTACAAACTCAGTTGAATGTTCTGTACATTCATAGTTAAACATCAACTAGATAAAGCTTTAGCAATAAATAAAATAAACAGCTTACTTTGTTTTTCAGTTGCTGCAGTCAATTACATATGTTGAGTAAAATGAACACAATTAGCATAAATGTACCTTTAAATGACTTCTTATTGTATATATTGGAATATTTTGCAATAAACGTAAAATGTATTAATTCTATTCTTATAATCAACATGTATCAATAGTTATTGTTCCTATTGCTTTATATTCAATCACATCATTTGCAATGCATCATGGGATTGTAGTTTGTACCCTCATGATAGACGGTAAGTACACAGTCTTGTACTCACAGTCTTTGTGTCTGATTTACAAATACTTTTTTTTTGCCTCAAAACAAAGTTTGTGATGATGTGATTCACCTCGTGACTTATAACTCTTTTATGGAAGATGTTATGAAAAGCAAATATAAAAAACGAATAGGGAAAAGTATTTCCAGAGCCCAGATGCTGAATAAGTGACACTTTTGGACTCTGTTGACCTCTTGACAACCAACAAACAACTCGTCTTGAATTTGCATCAGGTATTTATTGTTATTCCTGTCCTGTAGTTCACCTCCTGGCCAACAGAGGTCTCACATTTATTCTGTCTTATAGGAACAACTGGCTTGCATCGACTGCTTTGTTATTTTATAAACACTTACAGTTATAGCCTACAATAATATATAATGTTCACTAATCTTGAACAGTACACAGGCATGACACATTAGTTGATAAAGAGTTAAAATAACTTACATTTATATTTATGCATTTGGCAAACACTTTTATCTAAAGCGACTTACAGTGCACTTATTACAGGGACAATCCCCCCGGAACAACCTGGAGTTAAGTGCCTTACTCAAGGACACAATGGTGGTGGCCATGGGGTTCAAACCAGCGACCTTCTGATTAACAGCCCAGTGCTTTAGCCACTACGCCACCACCACTCCAATTGATAATAAATGATTTGTTCAAAATAAATAAATCAAATGGATGATAATAAATATTGCATAATTCAGAGCATTCTCCCATAAACCTGAGGTGATTATCATAAACTATGATTAAACTTCATTCTACCACGTGTCTGTTGAATGCTTGATTCTGATTGGTTGACGGATGTTCTAAGGTGTGCAATTATCTTCCAGTAAACGCACGACTATGAAGTAGTTCCAGTTCTTGACCGCATAACGGTTCCCAATCACTTCACCAAATTATTTCCGTTATTTCAAAGAGCCCCACATGCTACTACAACAAAATAACCAATTAAAACAAAGACATGGTTAAGTACATTGGATAATTGTTTCTCATGCATTTTTATAAATTGCATTGCAACAAAAAAACAACAGCTTGTCTGAAGGCTATGTTTTTGCTAAAATAGCCAAATCGTGTCTACAGTATGATGCAATGCCGACTGTGACATGTTTTATAAGTTAACGTCGTAAAAACGAATAAAAGATGGTCCTTTCTATCGTAATTAGCCTTTATTTGTTCAATGCTGAATAAGTACAAGTTGCAGGATGTAAAACCAGCTGTTGTATATAGTTGGTGCACTTCATTTTTTTAACACCAGATGGCAATAGATAAAACAACACATCGTATGACATTGTTGAGAATTTAATTTATATCTATTTACATACAATGGTAATTCTATGTTATTCCCCTCTCTTTATTATGAAACCTGTAGGCTGTCACTGGATGCTCTGTACAGTTACTGGAGTACAACGGCACCAATGAACTGTACAGCAAAACATGAAGGCAAAGCGGCTGATGTTTACATCTACACTGGTGTATAATAATGCAATGGGTCTCGACAGTACAGTAATTATCATTAGCATAGAATGTGTGATTTACAGTATGGAATGGCAAGAATGCATATACCATGATAGCCGTTAATCCAGCCAATGTGACAGTGTAATTCTTTATATACACAAAAGTTATATAAACTGTGCTTTGTCTAAAAGTATAATGGAAAAGCAGTTTTTTTATCAGCTCCTCCTTGATCCGCTGTCCATGTTTCTGAATCTGTTACCCTTGGTCCTGAGGTCAGAAGACTTCCAGGTCAGACTAACATTTTTCCACTATAGCCTCACATTTAAATAGTAAATGCCTTGTGTTATCAGTCTGAGAAACATAAGTGCTGGATGAATCATTAGTCTGCTAGTGCTGACAGCAGAGGGAGCTCTTGACAAACATTTCAAATCTGATATCCCAGATTTATGGGAATTAATGGGCCTTGGCAAGGTCATCTGGGCCCCCTGACTGTGTATTTCTCTGGGCCTCTTTCCTATTAAAGAAATACAGTTTAGAATTTGTTATGGGGCCCCTTGTATCTTTGGGAACCTAGAATCATTACCACCTTTCACCCCACTAGCTACGGCCCTGTGTGGACCTCTGACAGCTTAATGTGTTTATCAGTTATGATAGGGTTTATACTACAGGAAACATGTCACTCTGATTAATGTTTTGTTTAAATTAAAGCCATGAAGCTCAGTCAGGATGTAGAGCGACATCAATGTGAACACAGATGTACAGTCTCGGGTCACGTCTTATTTTTACACCTTTTCTGCAGTTTTTAGTGCAGTTGATTGATTTTGGCAAGTGAGTATTTTCAATGTTATTTTTGTTTTTTTGGCTAGCTGAGTGATCAACATGAAGGTAAAGAGTAAAACCTATTGAATAGGCAGCATGTATAATATACAGTATACCTTACAGCTTTTTTTAAATTCATAAAAAAATGAAATATTAAATATGATCTCATCAAGGTCTACAGAGCCTTTGTTTGGCATTCACAAAACAGGACTTTGTTCCTTTGAACTTGATTTTCTTTTTGTGGTGTAATTTAATATATAGCAGATGTTGCTGGGAAATACCCCCCCTCCTCCTCCTCCTCCTCCTCCTCTTTTATTGTGTACTCAAGGCATCCAGGTGCACCATTGTGCTGTGCCTCTTTCATCTAAACAACTGCTATAACATTTCTAAAAGAGACTTTTAATAACAAAGAAAAAGGAAAGTGAAAGGGGAGACTTTCAATTGCTTTGATGAACCAGGGCTGCGTTTCCCAAAAGTGTAATAAGCCAATGGTCTCTACAATCAACTTCAACTTATGATGCTTTAGGGAAACGCAGCCCAGCGCGCTTTCATGCACGCTCTTACACGATTATGCGCAATAAGTGCACAACATGTGTGGTCATGGAAACGCATTTAAGGCGTTCTTTTTTATCAGTGTAAGGTCATAAATGGCTTAAGAATCAACCGGTTGACGGGTTTCGCATTGGAAACACCTTACTGCCGTTCTTACCAGCGTATCCAATCTGCGCTTTGTGCGTGAGAATTGTGCGCATGCATCTTCACGGTTTGATGTCCAAAGTGGAGAATAACACGACTACTACAAATAAATCATTTAAAAGCAATTCCCCGTCTGTCGCTCACTTCAACGTTGTGTCGAAGAAGCGACACAAGGGGTCTCTCTTGAGCGCCGAATATGCCTCTGATCAATGAAAAATGGGAATTAGGCAGACAGTATTTGCATACCCCGCCCCCGGACATACGGGTATGAAAGCAGGCAAATATGTCGAGTTCATTCAGAAATTTTCTTCGGAGCCAATGGTTGTGTATGCAGTCAGCTGTGAGTTACACACCCGTTCCTGTTTTCCTCTGACGTTTGCCTGTTGTTGGATCTACGGCGCACTTCAGTGGCTTTCTCCTTCTCTGCAAGGCAGTGCAGTTTGCCCCTGGGCGCTTCGACAGCGCAGTTAAAAAAAAGAGTTATTTTCTCTAAAAGAGTTAGTTTCTCTAAAAGAGCAAATACACAGCTGGCGTTGAACGCCCTTTTCAGGACGCGTCTATTTAAAGACGTCTTTCTGCCTCTGTGTAGTTTCTGGATGCAGTTGATTTCTCCCCACCTCTGGCAGTCATAAAAACTGCCTTGCGTGCCTGGACTGCGATTACACGCAGGCAGCGTTTTATGAATGGTTTATGTTCTCAGTGCGAGAACATAGCCATGGCAGCATTGCAGTTGCAGCTTTCTTTTGTCATGAGAGAAAGCCACTTCAGCCGTCCCCCACGCCTCGCCTCCTTCCTACAGGATTGGGGCAGGCACCGCGGGCGATGAAGGCGATTTGGGGACAATGATGGGCTCCTTTCGCCGGGTAAATCCCCTCGAACCACCCGCCTCCCCAGCACACTTGCTTGCTTCCGGCCGAGCTGGGGATTAGTGCGGCCCACTTCACGGCCGGCCGGCCGGTCCCTTGAGCTCCCAGAATTGGATGATGACATCCAATTCGTCCTTCCTCCAGGTGAATTCCCCTGAGGAAGGACCTTCTTTCCCAGGGACGGGGCATGCTCTGGCATCTGCACCCAGGCCTCTGGAACCTCCACGTCTGGCCCCTGGGCAGGAAGCGGAAGATATAGATGGTCTACCACCTGCTGTCGTAGACATGATCAGCCAAGCCAGAGCCCCCTCTACCAGGCAACTTTACGCCCTGAAGTGGCGCTTGTTCGCGAATTGGTGTTCTTCCCGGGTTGAAGACCCACAGAGGTGCGCAGTTAGGTCAGTGCTCTTATACCTGCAGGAGAGGCTGGAGGGGAGGCTGTCCCCTTCCACCTTGAAGGTGTATGTTGCTGCTATCGCGGCCCACCACGACGCAGTAGACGGTAAGTCTTTGGGTAAGCACGACATAATCATCAGGTTCCTAAGAGGTGCCCGGAGGTTAAATCCTTCCCTGCCAAGCCTGTTCCCCTCCTGAGATCTCTCAGTGGTCCTCGCGGGCCTTTAGAGACCCCCCTTCGAAACGCTAGAATCAGTTGGACTCAGGGCCCTCTTTCTAAAGACTGCCATGCTGATCGTGCTCACCTCCATCAAGAGGGTCAGGGACCTGCAAGCGTTCTCTGTTAGCGACACTTACCTGGAGTTCGGTCCGGCAGTCACACATGTGATCCTAAGACCGCGATCGCGCTACGTGCCCAAGGTTCCTACCACGCCCTTCAGAGATCAGGTAGTGAACCTGCAAGCACTGCCCCGGGAGGAGGCAGACCCAGCCCCATCGTTGCTGTGTCCGGTACGTGCTTTGCGTACCCACTTGGACCGCACGCAGAGCTTTAGACGTTCTGAGCAGCTCTTTGTCTGCTTTGGTGAACAGCGGAAAGGGAACACTGTCTCCAAACAGAGGCTCTCCCACTGGGTGGTGGATGCCATTTCATTGGCCTATCACAGCCAGGCTGTGTCCCCCCCCCTTGCAGGTTCGAGCACACTCAACAAGGAATGTTGCATCCTCGTGGGCACTGGCCAGGGGCACCTCCCTGGCAGACATATGTAGAGCAGCGGGTTGGGCAACACCTAATACCTTTGTGAGATTTTACAATCTCAGGGTTGAGTCAGTATCGTCCCGTGTTTTCTCAGGTCCGAGCCGGTGGAACTCGGTAACACGCTGACAGACTGGCCGGGTGGATCGCTTGCACCTAGTGCCCTTTCCCTCGGTCGAGGTAAAACCCGCTTTCTCTCCCAGGAGATTCCATATATTCGGATCCCTGGACGACTCCTCCCTAGCCCTATGGGTCCGCAATTCGACGGAGGAATTTGCTGACCCAATCCACTGCGGGTACTCAAATATACCCTGTACTGGAATAGGTGCTCCACAGGTCGGGACTCCTGCGTGGACTGTATATTTTCCGCGGTACGGTCCCCTTGCAAGTGGACCCGCGTCTCCCTTAGGCAGTTCCAGCTGCCCTCCGATCGCTGTGCTGTAGCAACCCCCCCTCCTTGAGGCTGTATCTACCACCATGCCAGTTTTTGTACATGTGACCTGAGTGGCCCATGTGACGTAATTCGCCACTTTACCTCCCTGTTCCTGGGCAGGTGTGGTCTCCGCAGGGTCTTTTCCCAACTGGGTAAGACCCCCTTCCCAGGATGCGTGTAAGGGCCCCAGCCGTTTGGCTCTATGCGGGAAACATAGAGAGAAAAGAGGCCCGGCTAGGCTCGGCCCGTTCCCAGGTTGGCAAGCGTCGCCTTGTTCCCCTGCTTAGGGTAACCAAAAGGATTTCGACAACATTTTATGGGGCATTGGGGAAGGGTACGTACAGTCTGACACATCTAGTCATCTTTGCACGTGAAATACTTGCTCAGCGCATTGCATGATTTCAATTGGACCCCTAGTGTACCCCTAGTAGCGTTGAAGTGAGCGACAGACAGGGAACGTCTAGGTTACGGATGTAACCTCCATTCCCTGATGGAGGGAACGAGTTGTTGTGTCCTCCCGGCCATGTCGCTGAGCCGAGCCTCTGTAGTGGCTGGACCATTTCCGGCTCCTCAGAAAAATCCAGATTGTACTCGACGTATTTGCCCACTTTTATACCCGTATGTCCAGGGGCGGGGTATGCAAATAATGTCTGCCTAATTCCCATTGGACTTTTTTCATTGATCAGAGGCATATTCGGCGCTCAATAGAGACCCCTAGTGTTGCTTCTTCGACACAACGTCTCATTCTACAACAGGGAACGGAGATTACATCCGTAACCTAGACGTTTTCTTTCATTGTCGGACTTTTGAATAAGCTCATATTTGGGAGTAATCATCGAATTAGTGTGCATGTAAATGGGCTGACTTCAAGGGCGTAGATTTGGCTTGAAAATGGGGGTTACCTCCTCCCTGTCCCCCCTGGAATCTATGCCCCTGGCTGACTTGCATTGGCTTTTACGTGCACATGCATCACTATATTGTAAAGCGACATACAAGTATTACATTTCGAGAAATTAAGAGGCAGTGGATTAGATATAGAGTTATATCATTATGTTTTTTCTCATCACGAGCCGGTGAGAATTGTTTGAGTTCAGACTGGTTCTAACAGGATGTGGTAAAGAAAAGGTAAACAACTCGGTCAACAACAAAAAAAACCTGATTGTGGAGTAGGTGAACAAACACACACGCTTATGGAAAATTATGAAATGTGAGCCCAGGCATACAAGGTCAAACGCTTGAGATCTGTATCAGAGAAACTACAAAAAAAATAAAATAACGTGTATATTACTAAATGATTTTACTGGTACTAAGAACCTTTTCAGTTCTTTAAATGCATGTTTTATTCCTGTGGTTGCAATGAAGCTAGCCTGCACAAAACCTCAGGTTTACTTTTTCCGTCTTTGCAGAGAGCAGAATAGACAAGAGGCTTCTTCGTGCACTACGACACACAGGTTGAGTCAACCTGAGATCTTTTGTGGTTGTATTTATTTTTGCCAGCATACTTTATATGCCAGGGCTACTCAACTTTCTCATGCCACTCATTTCTATGCCTAACCTTATTTGTCTTAAACGAAGTATTCGGAAATCAAACTGAGTGATTGCATAGACATTGTGAGGGGCTTCCAAACAGTTTGAGGGACAGTGACCATTGTTCTACCCAAAGTGTGTGTGTGTGTGTGTGGATGGGGGGGTGCTGTTTATATGCTTCTCCATCAAAGGGCTCTGCAGCCAAAGGACAAAGCATCTCCATCAAAGGGGCAAAGCACTCTCCCTCGGAGGGGCATGTCGGGGATCGAGCCCCCAGAGTCCAATTTGTTTTTCATAGAACAATTAGTGAATCCACAAACATTTTATGATGACATCCTCTGAAAAGTACATCATTATATCAGTAATAAAGTCAGTGACAAGATGAATTAGAATTTTGTCAGTATGTCTCTGTATTTTTATGGTTAAAAGTAATGTAAAGTTTACATACTTGTAAGGCACAATCGTTCCCTTGAGAAAAGTTACTTGAGAATATGCAGAAAAGATAAAAAGTTCCTAACTCTCAGGGGAGTTATGTTACATTGAATCTGACCTCTCTCTCTCTCTCTCTCTCTCTCTCTCTGGTATGCAGAGAGCCGAACGAACGTGATGAACTTTAGACGTGCATCTGGCACATACAAGCTCAGTTTATGTCAAAGTGATACTTGTGTGGTGTTTTTACAGCATAAATATACTGCATATATGTAGATCTTCATTTATATATTTATTTGCAGTATATTTATGTATACTGTAGAACCACACTCTCACACACACACACACACACACACACACACTCTCTCACACACACGCACACACACACTCTCACACACACACACACACACACTTCTTCTTACTTCTTATGCAGTCCATCGATTTCGAAGATGACGTCATTCTCACACACACACACACACACACACACACACACACACATGTTGGTGCAGCTATCCTTATGAGGACTCTCCATAGACATAATGATTTTTATTCTGTACAAACTATAGATTCTATACCCTAACCCTAACCCTACCCCTAAACCTAACCCTCACAAAAAACTTTCTGCATTTTTACATTTTCAATAAAACATTGTTTAGTATGATTTTTAAGCGATTTGAATTATGGGGACAATAGAAATGTCCTCATAAACCACATTTATAGCATAATACCCTTGTAATTACTAATTTGTAACCTAAAAAAATGTTCTCATAAACCACATAAACAAGCCCACACACGCACACACACACACACACACTCACACACACACACACACACACACACACACACTCACACACACACACGCACACACACACACACACACACTCACACACACACACACACACACACACACACACTCATCCATGCATGCATACAGTTAGTCTGAAAGTGAGTGTGCAAGATGTGTTCTGCAGTTGCATGTGGGTTGGTGGTATGGTGGGTGGAGAGCTGTTTTTTCCTCACCTGACCCTCGGCCTGACTGAAGTAAACAGATTTACTGGAAAATTAAAAAAAAAGATATCCAGGTCAGAAGTGAAGCAGGGTGTATTTTTATTGAATTAAATGGATATATTATACAGATGTTGCTACATTAAACAAACATGAGATTAAGGATGAACTTGCAGAATACAAAGAAGTAAATCTGTCATTTAGCTCCTGGATTTGGACATTTCACACCACATACAGCACAAAAATATGCCATTCGCCGCTCAGGTGAGAGTTTTGTGGTTCTATGAGCAAAGATGACTCCTAAATAAATCCTAAATTGCGCTTCTTTACCTCAGATCATTGAAAAACCAGATCTCATGAAAGTCGTCCATAATTTACGAGTTGGCTATATCATATGTTCTTGCACGATGTCTTTTGCATAAACTCGTACGACTTCATCACGTGCAATTCCCGGATGCCTAATGCGGAAGTAAGCATGAGTTCCACGCACGAGGCGTTGAGGACATGCTTATTAATATTATGCCCTTACCCAAACCCCTTATCTAAACCAATCAATAGTGTGTAAACATGATAGATAATTGTCATGCATTAGATGGAAACGATGACCAGCGACGTCATTGGCTGTAATGGAAGTCGTAGGAATTCAAACGAGTGCAGTAGCACGATATCATACGAATTAGCAACATTTAGTAAAGTCGTACGAATCCTGACGATTCCACCGAGTGTGTTGGCAATTTTTCTGGCCGGTCCAGCCTGTATCAAAAAGGTGATTGGCTCTTTTAATTTAATCCACCCCTCATATTGGATGTTCCCATTTTCACCATCATTTTTATACAAGTTCTCAGTCTCAGGCTAAACAGTCTCTGGCTGTAATTCTCTCTGATGTCGACAACGAGAATTGAATTGATTTCAAATTGAACACATTTACACCCTCAAAACAAATCATTCCTTTATTAAACGCTCTGTCAGCGTCAGTGTTCATGCAGGGGGCTTGTACAAACACATTCAGGGATTGTAGACTCAAGAATCAAACGCCTTTCTCTTTTCATGAGCTGAAAACACGTTCCAACATCACAAGAAATGGTTAAAACTCTCACATTCATCACTGAATCAAGTATTTGAAAAGAAAAATCCAACTCGAGTTATTCTGGAAAAATCCTGGTAAAGTCTTTTACTTTCTGGTAAAACTGGAAGAGCGAGACAACGAGCCAAAACATTCATTCAGTATTTGAATTACACGTGTTTCCACGATGTTCAACTTCCTTGTTTTAACACAAACTGAGTAAAACTGTTTTGACATATTTTGGACCCATGAGATTAAAACTTCTTTACCCATAACTGTGAAGATATTCATCAGACAGGATGATTGGAGCATAATAGGATTAATTTATGCATGCATTGATGATGAGTGGGTCACGTGAAACATGAGAGAGAGAGAGAGAGAGAGAGAGAGAGAGAGAGAGAGAGAGAGAGAGAGACGTTTGAAACTAAATGAACTCTCTCAAATCAATTTTCTCTCATGAGCAACATTTACAGGGTTATATTTAGTTGTTGTCGTGTTTTTTTTGTTTTTGTTAATTGGAAATATAAAGCTTTATCTCACATCTAAACATTTATGTACTTGCTAAAGTGTGATTTTTCATTTATTTATTTATAATTATTGAAGAGTCGATATGGTGAAGAATATGATTCATTGTACAGTTGTGATGAACCTCTGTTTGCTGGTCACCAAAGGTAATGTACAAACATATCTTTCATGCAGTTTATAAAACAATTGATCTTTTGTGTTTTAGGGACTTAAAAGGTCTGAAGAAAATAATCAAATAACTATCAAACGTCTTATAATTGTATTTTTATTGAGTGTTTTTCATTATGGAAACTTCTCACTTAAATGTCAAGAACTTACATTTATGATTATTTAACAGTTGTTTTTTTAACAGTCTTTGCATTTTCTCTGTTTTACTGGTTTAATGAATTAAAGTCTGTATTTGAGGGGGACTTGAATGTTTCTCTTTGTTCTTCAGGTGTGTTTGGTGTCGATACAGATGGATTGAAGTCAGTGTCGGTGATGGAGGGAGATTCTGTCACTCTACACACTGATCTTACTGAAATACAGAGAGATTATCACATACTGTGGAGGTTTGGACCTGAGAATCCTGATACTGTTATAGCTGAAATAATAAAACGGGCAGATTTGACCCGTATATACGAATATGATGGAAGATTCAAAGACAGTTTACAACTGAACAATCAGACGGGATCTCTCACCATCAGGAACATCAGAATCACACACTCGGGACTTTATAAACTAACTGTCAGCAATGGAAAAGTCTTTTACACAAGCTTCAGAATTATCTGTGGTGAGTAAACTGAATAAGTCATTGAGCGTCATTGTAGGATTTGCAAAAGTGTTTAGCATGAGTTGCAGTTGGACCACAATACTCTATTTGTCTCCATTATGAACGCAAAGGGCTGCAAATTAATTAAATAGCCTTTAAAACACACTCTAAGAGCACGATATAGCAAGCCAAATTGACCTTTTATCAGGTATGGAATCAGTAAGTACATTTACATCAGTAAAAATTACATCATCACTCGCAGAAACACATTTGTGATAGAAAAAAGGTAAAAATGGAAAAACGTATAAAAGCCGTAATTCTTGATATCTGTAACTGCATTTCTATGGAAAGCCAAATTATCTTTTAATGTTCTCAGCATTACTCGTCGTAATTGCATTTTTATCAGTAGCAATTGAATCAGAGAGGTTTATAATAGCAATATTTACTAGTAAGAATAGTATTGTAGAGATCTCTATTCAGCGCCATCTCATTATGGTAATCGCGACTCATGATTTTTCATACAGTATGATCTGGTTTGTGTAAATTGGAAGGCAGGAAAATCTGGCGCCCATTATCAAAATGGAAGAGATACAGGGTACAGAGGGAGAGCAGCAGGCATTAACTATCAAAAAGTTCCCTGTATTTATCAGGATCATCTTGGCTTATTCTTTGTACTTTGCTAAGCAATGAATCAAGCACCCTCAAATCATGATGTACAGTTGCCTCGAGGAAAATTACATTTGACCGATAAAACTTTTCTTCTGACTGCATCCATTAACGGTAACACTGCCATTTCTCATTTGGAGAATAATGATGCAACACCTGTCATGTCATGTCTTTACAGCTGGTTGAAATTATGAGGAAAAACTGAAATAAAATAACACAAATAAAAATAAAATTACCATACAAGTTTTCTAATCTAGAAGGTGCAAGGTGAATCATGAAGGTGACATTTTTAAATCAATTGTAGAGCTCGGCAATTGAATTTTTAATAGTGACAATTGAATCGGAGAGCTCTCTAAATCAATTGTAGAGCTCTGCAATTGAATTTTTAATAGTGACAATTCAATCGGAGAGCTCTCTAAATCAATTGTAGAGCTCTGCAATTGAATTTTTAATAGTGACAATTCAATCGGAGGGCTCTCTAAATCAATTGTAGAGCTCTGCAATTGAATTTTTACTAGTGACAATTGAATCGGAGAGCTCTCTAAATCAATTGTAGAGCTCTGCAATTGAATTTTTAATAGTGACAATTGAATCGGAGAGCTCTCTAAATCAATGTAGAGCTCTGCAATTGAATTTTTAATAGTGACAATTCAATCGGAGAGCTCTCTAAATCAATTGTAGAGCTCTGCAATTGAATTTTTACTAGTGACAATTGAATCGGAGAGCTCTCTAAATCAATTGTAGAGCTCTGCAATTGAATTTTTAATAGTGACAATTGAATCGGAGGGCTCTTGTCACGATTGTAGGTGGAGGCAGACACAGGATGAGGATCTAGTCGCAGCGGAGGTTTATTTAGACAATAGGGGTAATACAAAACATGAATAAAAGAAAACATCCACGATGGGAAAAAGATAAACAAAACACGAAAGGCAAACAAAGGGTTAACATAAGACAGGAGGCATACACGGGTATCACAACGGAGAAAACAATGATGGAAGCAAGGGAAACAGGCATCAACATACAACAAAGACCGACCAGGGAAAGGAGAAACAGACACGGTTAAATACACAAACACAATGAAAACTCAACGAGACACAGGTGGGAACAATGAAGAGTGCAGGCAGTGAGAGGGCCCAGGAATTGTGGGAATTGCAGTTTCACGCTCGGACAGTGAGACTACGGGCGGACAACAGGGAAAACGTGACATGGAATGGGAGCGGTGACAGGTGAAACGGAAAACACGGAGCGGACCAGGAAACATGACATAAACGTGAAGGGTGAAAACAGAGAACATAGGACAGACAATACCGGAACGTGACATAGTCCCCCCTCAAAAGGACCGGATTCCAGACGGTCCTAAGAAACAACAGAATAGAAAAAATAGACAAATGTTCAAGGAGAGGGGGCCTAGACAAGGGGGAAAACAGACAGACCAAAGGGGCCACAAGGGACACAAAGACAGGCTAAGGAGGCACAAGGGACACAGAGACAGACCAAGGAGGCACAAGGGACACAGAGACAACCCAAGGAGGCACAAGGAACAATTAGGCAGTCCATGGGGAAAAAAGGGGCAAATAGGCAGTCCACGGGGGCACAAGGGGCAATTAGGCAGTCCATGGGGGCACAAGGGGCGGACAGGACGACCAGGGAGGCCGAGAGGGCAGGCAAGCAGTCTCTGGGGGTGTGTGCAGGGAATCGGGTCGGGTGGCCTGGGAGGTGGCCATAGGGCTAGGGCTGGTTCAGGGGGCCTGGGAGGAAGAGTGGCCACTAGGGGAGCTGGCGGAGCCAAGGAGGACTTCTGAGGTGGCGCTGAGGGAGGCTCAGGAGGCAGAGCAGAGGGAAGCGGAGCCAAGGGAGGCAGAGCCGAGGAAGGCTCGGGAGGCTCAGGAGCCGGAGCCGAGGGAGGCGGAACCATGGAAAGTTCTGGAGGCTCAGGGGGCGGAGCCGTAGGAGGTTCAGGAGGCGGAGCCGAGGGAGGCTCGGAAGGCGGAGCCGTGGGAGGCTCGGGAGGCAGAGCCGAGGGAGATGGCGCCGTAGGAGGCTCGGGAGGCGGAGCTTTAGAAGGCTCTGGAGTCTCTGGTTGCAGAGCCGTAGGAGGCTCTGGGGGCGGAGCCGAAGGAGGCTCGAGAGGCCTGAGAGGCGGAGCCCTGGATGGCTCGAGAGGCTTGAGAGGCGGAGCCCTAGAAGGCTCGAGAGGCTTGAGAGGCGGAGCCCTAGAAGGCTCGAGAGGCTCGAGAGGCGGAGCCCTGGAAGGCTCGAGAGGCGGAGCCCTGGAGGGCTCGAGAGGCTTGAGAGGCGGAGCCCTGGAAGGCTCGAGAGGCTTGAGAGGCGGAGCCCTGGAAGGCTCGAGAGGCTTGAGAGGCGGAGCCCTGGAAGGCTCGAGAGGCTTGAGAGGCGGAGCCCTGGAAGGCTCGAGAGGCCTGAGAGGCGGAGCCCTGGATGGCTCGAGTGACTTGAGAGGCGGAGCCCTAGAAGGCTCGAGAAGCTCAAGAGGCGGAGCTCTGGAAAGCTCGAGAGGCGGAGCTCTGGAAGGCTCGAGAGGCTTGTGAGGCGGAGCCCTGGAAGGCTCGGGAAGCTTGAGAGGCGGAGCACTAGAAGGCTCGAGAGGCTTGAGAGGCGGAGCCCTAGAAGGCTCGAGAGGCTTGGGAGACGGAGCCCTGGAAGGCTCGAGAGGCTTGAGAGGCGGAGCCCTGGAAGGCTCGAGAGGCTTGAGAGGCGGAGCCCTGGAAGGCTCGAGAGGCTTGAGGGGCGGAGCCCTGGATGGCCCGAGTGACTTGAGGGGCGGAGCCCTGGATGGCTCGGGAAGCTCAAGAGGCGGAGCTCTGGAAAGCTCAGAAGGCTTGAGGGGCGGAGCCCTAGAAGGCTTGAGAGGCTTGAGAGGCGGAGTCCTGGAAGACTCGGTAGGTGGGGCTCTGGAGAGCTCGGAAGGCGGAGCTCTGGAAAGCTCGGGAGGTGCTGGCTCTTGGACGGTCATGGCTACTGGCACTGGCTCTTGGACGGTCATGGCTACTGGCACTGGCTCTTGGACGGTCATGGCTACTGGCACTGGCTCTTGGACGGTCGAGGCTTCAGGCGCTGGCTCGGGGACGGTCGAGGCTACAGGCGCTGGCTCGGGGACGGTCGAGGCTACAGGCGCTGGCTCGGGGACGGTCGAGGCTACAGGCGCTGGCTTGGGGACGGTCATGGCTTCAGGCGCTGGCTCAGGGACGGTCGAGGCTACAGGCACTGGCTCTAGGACGGTCATGGCTTCAGGCGCTGGCTCTAGGACGATCATGGCTTCAGGCTCGCTCACCGTGCTGTGCGTGGGCTCTGGTTCGCTCACGGTGATGTGCGTGGGCTCTGGCTCGCTCACGGTGATGTGCGTGGGCTCTGGCTCGCTCACGGTGATGTGCGTGGGCTCTGGCTCGCTCACCATGAAAGGCGTGGGCGCTGGCTCGCTCACCGTGGAAGGCGTGGGCGCTGGCTCGCTCACCGTGGAAGGCGTGGGTGCTGGCTCGCTCACCGTGGAAGGCGTGGGTGCTGGCTCGCTCACCGTGGAAGGCGTAAGCCGGGAGGCGAAAGCCTGTCTTCTCCTCCTCCTCCGGGCAGACGAAGTTGGCAGTGCAGGCTCACGGAAGGCGACTGGCGTAGGGATGGGCTCGCTCTCTGCGGCTGACATGGATGCAGGCTCGCTCACTGTGGCTGACGTGGGTGCAGGCTCAACAGCCGGGAACACGAGGGGTGGTTCCTCGGGTGCGAGTTTGCGGAGGGTGAGACTCACGTACTCCCTCCACGTGTGCATTCCGAATTCCGGGGCTTCCCGCAACTGGGCTGATGATAACACGCCCCGGTAGATCAGCTTGAGGGAGGCGTCGTCGAGCCCAGTGTGGATGGCGACCGTGGAGAAGAGCCGCGAGCTCTCGCGAACAGGCAGATTCGCCTGGGCCAGTTCGGTGAAAACCGCTGCTAGATCCATTTGTGGTCGGTCTTTCTGTCACGATTGTAGGTGGAGGCAGACACAGGATGAGGATCTAGTCGCAGCGGAGGTTTATTTAGACAATAGGGGTAATACAAAACATGAATAAAAGAAAACATCCACGATGGGAAAAAGATAAACAAAACACGAAAGGCAAACAAAGGGTTAACATAACACAGGAGGCATACACGGGTATCACAACGGAGAAAACAATGATGGAAGCAAGGGAAACAGGCATCAACATACAACAAAGACCGACCAGGGAAAGGAGAAACAGACACGGTTAAATACACAAACACAATGAAGACTCAACGAGACACAGGTGGGAACAATGAAGAGTGCAGGCAGTGAGAGGGCCCAGGAATTGTGGGAATTGCAGTTTCACGCTCGGACAGTGAGACTACGGGCGGACAACAGGGAAAACGTGACATGGAATGGGAGCGGTGACAGGTGAAACGGAAAACACGGAGCGGACCAGGAAACATGACATAAACGTGAAGGGTGAAAACAGAGAACATAGGACAGACAATACCGGAACGTGACAGCTCTCTAAATCAATGTAGAGCTCTGCAATTGAATTTTTAATAGTGACAATTCAATCGGAGAGCTCTCTAAATCAATTGTAGAGCTCTGCAATTGAATTTTTAATAGTGACAATTCAATCGGAGAGTCTCTAAATCAATTGTAGAGCTCTGCAATTGAATTTTTACTAGTGACAATTGAATCGGAGAGCTCTCTAAATCAATGTAGAGCTCTGCAATTGAATTTTTAATAGTGACAATTCAATCGGAGAGCTCTCTAAATCAATTGTAGAGCTCGGCAATTGAATTTTTACTAGTGACATTTGAATCGGAGAGCTCTCTAAATCAATTGTAGAGCTCTGCAATTGAATTTTTACTAGTGACAATTCAATCGGAGAGCTCTCTAAATCAATTGTAGAACTCGGCAATTGAATTTTTAATAGTGACAATTCAATCGGAGAGCTCTCTAAATCAATTGTAGAGCTCTGCAATTGAATTTTTAATAGTGACAATTCAATCGGAGAGCTCTCTAAATCAATTGTAGAGCTCTGCAATTGAATTTTTACTAGTGAAAATTCAATCGGAGAGCTCTCTAAATCAATTGTAGAACTCGGCAATTGAATTTTTACTAGTGACAATTGAATCGGAGAGCTCTCTAAATCAATTGTAGAGCTCGGCAATTGAATTTTTACTAGTGACAATTCAATCGGAGAGCTCTCTAAATCAATTGTAGAGCTCGGCAATTGAATTTTTAATAGTGACAATTGAATCGGAGAGTCTCTAAATCAATTGTAGAGCTCGGCAATTGAATTTTTAATAGTGACAATTCAATCGGAGAGCTCTCTAAATCAATTGTAGAGCTCGGCAATTGCATTTTTAATAGTGACAATTCAATCTGAGAGCTCTCTAAATCAATTGTAGAGCTCGGCAATTGAATTTTTAATAGTGACAATTCAATCGGAGAGCTCTCTAAATCAATTGTAGAACTCGGCAATTGAATTTTTAATAGTGACAATTCAATCGGAGAGCTCTCTAAATCAATTGTAGAGCTCGGCAATTGAATTTTTAATAGTGAAAATTCAATCGGAGAGCTCTCTAAATCAATTGTAGAACTCGGCAATTGAATTTTTAATAGTGACAATTCAATCGGAGAGCTCTCTAAATCAATTGTAGAGCTCGGCAATTGAATTTTTAATAGTGAAAATTCAATCGGAGAGCTCTCTAAATCAATTGTAGAACTCGGCAATTGAATTTTTAATAGTGACAATTCAATCGGAGAGCTCTCTAAATCAATTGTAGAGCTCTGCAATTGATTTTTTTCTAGTAACAGTGCTATTTTATAGCTCTCTAATTTATTTCTTACTAGTAAAAATGCAATTACGACGTGTGACGCAATGATTTGTCATCCACTCCAATTCAAAACACAATTACAGATATCTATAATTAATCTTGTAATAGTTTAGATATTTGGTGTTTTTTATTGAATAATTACATTATTATTACTTGTGCAAATAATCTTTCCTGATATCAACAATTGAACGAGTAAAAATGCTATTTTTGAATGAATTCAAATGGCTCAGTAATAGTTGACTGCACATTAAACTGGAATAATAGAAAGCATTTTAATATATAGAAAAGCATGAAATACTTTCCCCCATTTCTGATTCACTCCTTAAGAGAACACAACATCTCTGAAATTGATGTCTGTGCTCATTGAAAACTGATGCATGAAGTTGTCATTAATTGGTTTGTATTAATATATACTTATATTAATTAATCATTTTCATTTAGTGATACACTGGGGTGCAAAATTACACCCACTAGTGGATGCAATTAGACGTAAGCAAATGTGTAATATACCAAATACTAAAACATTGTTTTTCAACATTTCAGTCAAATTGTTATGTCTATAATATAATTTGTACTAAAAATATTGTAATTCATTATTTATCAAAGCATTTTCACTTGTGAGGGAACAATTTTGGACCCCACTAATTTTACATTATGTCATGTTTTCCAGCCCCGTCCACTCTGCCCGTTCCCATCATCACCGGAGTCTCTTCTCAATGTTCTTCATCATCTGAAAGTTCATCTAAATGTGTGTTGCTGTGTTCAGTGGTGAATGTGACACATGTGACTCTCTCCTGGTACAAAGGAAACAGTTTATTGTCCTCCATCAGTGTGTCTGATCTCAACAGCAGTCTCTCTCTACCTCTGGAGGTGGAATATCAGGAGAACAACATCTACAGCTGTGTGATCAACAATCCCATCAGAAACCAGACTAAACATCTCGACATTAATGAAGTCTGTCAGATGTGTTCAGGTAGGACAGTAGTGAAGTCCAGAGGTTTTTATTCACTGAGGATTACAAATGTTCAAATATTTCACAAATAAAAGTAGTGTTGACTCATGTTGAATCTTGTTGTTGGTGGTGAAATGTTTGCTGTTGCACATTTGTAAAGGTCAGACGGTCATGTCAAAGTTACTCTAACGTTTGTCCTCCGTGCTTTATTACAGACACTCGTCTGCATATATTTCTGAGTATAGTGGCTATAATAATAGTGCTGTTGTTTACGGCTCTGGTTTGGAGAATATGTGTCAGCAAGAAACACAAGATATCAAAACAAGAAGGCAAGTATTACCACAAACATAACACAGTGAGAGAAATGTGTGCTTTCCCTGTTAAACACCTTTTAAACACATTTTCTGTTGATGAAAAGTTGATAAAACTATTTTATTATTGTTAAAACAGCCCAAACTCAAGAGGAAGAGATCCATTATTCAACGATAACTTTCTGTCCACAAAGTCTCCAACATGAGGTAAGATGTCGTATCATTGAGTGAAGTCTGTCTTCCCATAATAATAATAATAATAAACTCTCCATTTCAGCAAATTAGACAAAAACTCAAACTCAATCACTTCTGCACGGTGATTTTCGGTGCCATTTTTAATGAAATTAGAGCGAATAGTGTGTTCACACTACAGAGTGCTTCTGCTAGTACCCCAATGATGTACTTTTTCATCCGAAATAAAGGAGTGTGGCTTGACGGACGCCTCCTGAATGCTGCGCTCGCGGCTTGCCGCATGTAGCGGAGGGGGCGGAGTTATCTGGCCTGAAAAAGCAATTGTTATTAACGGGAAATGTGGTAACTAGCGAAACTTTTGTGAAGACAGCAGTTCACAAATGTGAGTTTACATTGTTGGACTGTAAGTTGATTAGCATGCTAAAGCTATCGTCTCTCATGCATTTGAAACGTCACTTCCGTCAGCTCAATACAGTGAATGAGTGAATGTTTCTGTGTGGTAAGTGAAACTAAGAGTTACATTTAAGACAAAACACTTCATATGGAAGAGTGCACCATGCGTCATTTGGGACACAACTTAAGATCCGTGTTTGCATGCTTAAGATTAAATCAAATATTGATTTTTCTTTTTGGCTGCTTGTGCTTCTCTATTAATATTTGGCATACAATATTAACATACTGTGTATGTTGTTCAGACAGCACACACAGTACTAAAGAAAAGGTACAGTTGGCAATATGTCACAGTAGGGGCATCGTTTAATTTGGGGGAAAACAAATAAAGTGGTGACCACACCCATTTAATCCTCTTAGGAAAATGAGAAAAATCTGATACATTTTTGCAATGAAAAACATGCTAAAAAGAAAATGTTAAAAGAGAGCTAAATCATAAACATTTGAATCGCAGTTCATGCTAATTGGAGAATGATCTGATTTCTGCTGTATTTCAACAAGATTTTGGTTTATTTATATTCAGGCTGTAGCCTTATAAAACTCACATATTCACATTGTGTCTGGACTGACACGTGCTCTTTGTATGTTTACATTACTGTCCAGTTGCCAAAACGGCTCTTGTTTTAGTAATACAATTTCTTGTTTAGTAATTAATAATTCTGAGCAATCGGGTTATATTTTGGGCCCAAGCACTGAGGAGGAGGACCTGTTGTTCTTCTAAGCAATATTATTATTATTACATTTATTTATCCTTCAACATGCCTTTATTTTCTTAGAAACCTGAAAGATTCAAGAAAGTCTACAGCAGTGGCTAAGCCAAGGGGAGGGGGCCCCACCCCACCCACCCAAATTAGACCCAGGCCCACCCAGAGTATTAGAGATTATTTTTATACTTCAACTGTATATTTATAAAATAGTTAAAAATGCATAAATTCGGGGTCTGTGTATCTCAGCGAGTATTGACTCTGACTATCTCCCCTGGAGTTGCGAGTTCGAATCCAGGGCGTGCTGAGTGACTCCAGTCAGGTCTCCTAAGCAACCAAACTGGCCCGGTTGCTAGGGAGGGTAGAGTCACATGGGGTAACCTCCTCGTGGTCACGATTAGTGGTTCTCGCTCTCAATGGGGCGTGTGGTAAGTTGTGTGTGGATCGTGGAGAGTAGCATGAGCCTCCACATGCTGTGAGTCTCCGCGGTGTCATGCACAACGAGTCACGTGATCAGATGCGCGGATTGACGGTCTCAGAAGCGGAGACAACTGGGACTTGTCCTCCGCCACCCGGACTGAGGCGAGTAACCGTGCCACCACGAGGACCTAGTAAACAGTGGGAATCGGGCATGCCAAATTGGGGAGAAAAGAGGATAAATTCTGCTTTCTGAAAGTGTGAAAGAACTGTTTGAAAGCGCCGCATCTCTGTTGTTAAGAGAAACATTTGGGCAATTAGTTTTTAATTGAGGCCCACCCAAAAGTAATTTCCTGGCTACACTCTTGGTCTACAGCATACACAGTCAATATTATCTATTGGCAGATTTTGAAAAATATAATTGTAATTCAAATCATCTCAACTTTAAGAAAAAAACTACTTTCAGTATGCCCTGATTAATTACCCTCGAGCCACCTTTTTACTGTCTCCAAGCTTTTACTGACACATGACTGGCATATTTCTCCCCCTAGTGGCAGAAGATTGAATTCACTGGGAGAAACTACAAAAGATTTGCTACCAAATCTCATAAATGACATTTTTGCATGTGATATTGTTGAGCAGATGGATGAATTAAATGAAATGCATTATTAATATTCACTCAGTATATTTGATTACTATAATTATGACCATTATTCATTGTTAATAATATTGTTTTATAGTCATTTACAATGATTCAGCAAATGAAATGTGTCCTGAGTTGTGTGCTCTGTCTCAGCGGATGTCAGTTGAGAATGCATTATTTATTTATTTATTTGTTGCTGCTAACCTGATTTATTGCACGTCCACTGAAGTCTGTTGTCTTTCGTAATGTGTGCATCTGTGGCATTAACACTGTTATTGTGTCTGTGGTGTCTAAATTGTTCTTTCCTCTCTGTTTATCTCAGAAGTCTGATGAAGCAGATAACATCGTGTACTCGAGGATTGTGACATAATATGAGGATCTGACGGTCTGTCAGCTGCACAGGGTCGAGTACACATGATTTATGCATCAGCTGTCACCCCGCAGCTCTTGGTTGGGTGATCGCTGAAGATAAAACTGATTTGGGACTGGTTAGTATCTGGATTGGAAAGCTTCAAAACAAAGGTTGCTGCTGGAAGAGATGTTGGCCGGCCAGCAGGGGGTGCTCGTCCTGTGTTCTGCAGTACTGTGAGGGCAACTTTGACATGAATAGGAATGCTAACGGGTAACACTTCATGTATTATCGGCCAGTTTAGTGACAGACACAATACTATAAAACTAACATACTGACTCTCTCAGGGGGATTCTGGAAAAGTGTGTTTCTATTTCAGTGCGGGCATTTTCTTACAAGATTGAATTTAACCCTTGTGTGTCGATAAAAAAGTTACTCAGAGGTCCTTATTTTCCATATACTAAATGCTAAGGGTATTTTTTTTTTATTATCACAGTCTGGGATATGTCAATGATTAGAAACAATATTGATTTTGATGCATTATTATTTTTTGTGCAAAAAACTCACTCATGACCTTAATGTCTGTGTCATCAGTCCTGATCATAACTACCAAATATTCATTCATTTACAGGATTTTAACCCTTTAAATGCCAGTTTTTTTTAAATATATAATATCACTGTTGTTTTACACACACACACACACACACACACACACACACACACACACACACACACACACACACACACACACACACACACGTTGGTGCAGCTATCATTATGAGGACTCTCCATAGACCTAAACCTAATCCTCACAAAAAACGTTCCGTATTTTTACATTTTCAATAAAACATTGTTTAATATGTTTTTTTTTTAAGCCATTTGAATTATGGGGACACTAGAAATGTCCTCAAAAAGCACATTTATAGCATAATTGTTCCCTTGTAATGACCAGTTTGTAACCTAAAAAAAGTCCTCATAAACCACTTAACCCTGCCCACACACACACACACACACACACACACATTTCTCAATACACAATCATAAAAAACACACTCTGACATCCACATCAACACACACACACACACACACACACACACACAATTTTAGCTGCATCATTTATTCAGTTGTCCTGCAGGTCTCTATAATACAGTAAACAGAAAATAGGGGAAAAGCTTGTATTTGCTCCACAGGCTAAACATGAGAAAAATGGCGCCACCTGGTGGAAAAATAAATAATCAAAATGTTTAAATCAGGGCTTCAGAATAAAAGCATAATATCACAGAATTCATGATTTTATGCTTTAATGGCTCTAGGATCAAATATTGTTTTAATGGGTTTCAATGAAGACATTTGTGTCCTGAAGGTCCCGAGTGTGACTATATTGTGTCCTCAGTATGTTATAGATGTATTAGAGGAACTGAGGTTAAAATATCAAAATTCCCCCAAAAATACACATTAACAGCCAAAATGATCAAAAGGAACAAGGGTTAATGCACGTCACTGTCTACTAGTGAATCTAAAATGTTTTAACTCTTTATTGGGACGGATTATTCTTAAAGTGTACATTTGATATATTTTGTGTGTAAATAGTATCAAGCTGCAGATATTGTACATGAATTATAATGTTATTTCCTCAAATGATTTGTAAATGGATTTATGCAACTGATCTTGAGCTGTTTGTTGCTTTTCTTATTCAACATCTCACAGGCTGTTGCCTCATACTTGATATTCACAGATTTCACTTTGTGTCTGAACTGACACGTGCATTTTGTCTGCTTCATTTATTGTCCATTAATATTTCTCCTTTATATGATGTTTATTTAAATATAATGTTTGGATCTGTTTTGATTATTTGTTTATGACTCAGTATTTAAAATATCTTTCTTTATTTAATGTGAATAATCTGTAATCCAGTTACTTGACTGATCATTTTCAGATTATATTTTTATATCGGAATATATTTTTGGAGTGTGGATTATTTCAATGTTTTGCTCTTTTTTAATGTATTGATTTAATGGTCATAAACGCTTTATTCTTGACAGTGTGGATGTTCAGTAGCATTTATGAATCTTTTATAATATATTTATTGTAAATTCAGCATAATATTCATTTTCATCACGTGATGTTCATTTTATAACCATATTCAGATTATTCAGTGATCATCTGTAATAATGAGTCCACAAGTGTGTTCTGTATATCTCAGATGTATATCATATTTATAGATGTTGTCTATACGCTCGTGCGGGACAGTGTGCACCAGTCATTCAGATCATTTAAGAATTGCACTTTACACACTTTAATCTGCTTTTCTGATGTTTGAAGGAAAGGAAGTTAAATGCTGTCCTCTAGTGTTCATCAGGATATTGTTTACAGGTCATGTGTGACACAATCAATCATTTTATTAATTCATCAAGATTTTAATATTTGCATCTATTCCCCAAATCTGCAGAAGTTCAGAGAGTTTCTGTCTCAGAATAAATGAGTGCTTGATGTTTCTCCTGAAGGTCTTCATGACTCCATCGTGGTCATTCGCTGTCCGTGGTGCTGAAGAGCTTCTGGGGCATCAAGCCGGCGCTATTATAGAAAACATATATTTTTATTTCTATTTTATATTCAATTTTTCATTACAGTTTAGTTTCGTTTTCGTTAGTTTTCACAGTTTGTCTGTTAGTTTCAGTTTAGTTCGTTTTTATTTTAGTTTTAGTATTTTTATGGCTGCCAAAGCTGAACGGTTACTGGTGTAGTTTAAAAAGTGTAACATCATTATGTTTCTCTGGGCAGTCTTGTGTGACGTCTATCTGATGGTGTTTTCATGTTTAATGTAACGGGGTTAAAAGGGAAAGGAGGCCGCGAGAACCGGCTTGAAGGTGTTACTCAGTAACTCATAATTTAATAGTGAATTTAAAGCAAAAGCAAAATAAGAAACAAACATGCAGGACAGCTGCCCGTAACACTCTCTCTCTCTCAAACTGCCGTCTCCGGTTGCCTTTATCCCTCACTCGCCTCATCAGGCTGATTGGGGTCCGGGCGTGCCCCACCCCGCCCTCCTCCGTGCTACACGTGACAAACATCATTTAAGCATTTCATTAAATGATTATAAATCATTACTAAACTGTGGGGAGTAAACAATTAAAGGGATAGTTCACCCCCCAAAAATTAAGCTCTCTAATAATTTACTCACCCTCAGGCCATCCCTGATGTGCAAGACTTTATTTCTTGCGCCGAGCACAAATGAAGATTTTTAGAGGAATATTTGCGCTCTGTTGGTCCTCACGATGCAAGTTAATAAGGGACAAAACTTTGAAGCTCCAAAAAGCACATAAATGTTACGCAAACGACTCCAGTGGTGTAATCCATGTCTTCAGAAGTGATGTGATATGTGTGAGTGAACAGATCAATATTTAAGTCCCTTTTTACTGTAAATCTTGACATCAGTCTCCTTGTTTATCGATTATATTTCCCAGCAGCATCTGGCACTTTACGAACCGTACACGTGCAATCGAGCTTGAAATCATGATCATTCCTGAACACGGCAAGTTCAAGATGTGCAGTGAAAAGGGAAATTTACATTTTGTTCTCGCCTAAAACAGATTAGATCACTTCAGAAGACTTGGATTAAACCACTGGAGTTTTATGGATTACTTTTATGCTGCATTTATGTGCTTTTCAGACCCCATTCACTTCCATTGCATGGACCAACAGAGCTGAAATATTCTTCTAAAAATCTTCATTTGTGTTCAGATGAAGAAAGAAAGTCATACACATCTGGGATGGCCTGGATCTTTTTGAGGTTTAAATGGATGATTTTCACTTCGGGATGTGTGGAAGAACTCATTTCATGACCACTGGTGGGAAAAGAAATGGTAAAGAAAATGACAGAAATTTGAGGTAAATCTTGTAAAGATTATAAACAAGTAAATATGAACTTAATGTTATGATGTGAAAGTGTAGAAGAAAATATAAAAATTATTTTTTCTAGAGAACCAGTTTTCCTCTGTCCCACTTTACCAGAAGGCCCTGCTGCTTAAATGCATCTGGGATTTGGTCGATAGAGGATCTTCAGAAATGTCTGTTTTTGACTAAGGTGGAAGACATCTGAAGCTTTCTTCAAAGGTATCATTTTAATTTATGTGTTGTTTGTATAAGAATACAAAGTGTCAAGAAAATAAACATTTCCTAAATTGTCCCACTTTGCCCTTATTCACCATATTATGTCAAAAACGAAAATTAATTTGAGAAAATTTTTAGTTTAGTTTTTGTTTTTGTTAACTATAATAACACTGCATCAAGGTTATGATTGATATGACACTTATTGACTGTTAGCAACAATATGCATCTAAACACGAGGCTTGTAACAAGGATTTGTGCAGCTGGTTTTACTGGAGATGATGTAATGCTGCTAAACTTCTTCACTGGTAGTCCACTGTTACTCTGTGAACTTATTAAGTTGAATTTGTATATGTGTAAACTCTGATCTTCAGCTGGTCTAATTTTAACCAGATTTATTAGAGCATTTAACATATGCAGACTGTGGTGAGTTTACAAGGTGAACACAAGAGGGAGCTCTTGACAACAATTGAAATCTAGTGCAGGTGAGGAGCTTCTAATCCAGGGGTGCCCACACTTTTTTACGTGATGATCTACTTTTGAATGACCAACTCAATACGATCTACCAACTAAAAAAAACAGTTTTGTTTAAAAAAAAAAAATGCTTGTTGGGACTACTGCATTTATGCCTACATGGAATTCATCTTCTAATTAATAAAAAAATATATAATAATGTTCAATGTTGATATCATTCAATTTTAAAACGAAACCCAAAACACCTACAGCACAATAGATTACAATAGCCAGGGCATTTACCTTATTCTGATGACTTGCACTGAATTGAATCAGACAGTTTTGTATAATCCGGGCATTAGCTGCTGGTAGCTAGCCTCAAAAACTGCTAGCATCGCAATTTCGCGCTCTGTTCTCAGAAGCCCTTGGAAGGCGCGAACCTAGTTGTCATGGCAACTGAATAAACAAAAATCTCGCCTGGTCAAAATGTACTCGTCAAGTGCAAGTCAAACAGAAACTAAAATATGGAAAAAACATTATATTTATTTGTATTAAAATTTAACGAAATACATTTAAATTTTGTGCGATCTACCAGCATTGCCTTAGCGATCGACGTGTTGGGCACCCCTGATCTAATCACTTGTCTAACTATGTTGACAGGATTCAATATATATATATATTAACACTACTGAAGCAATGGAGTAAACGAATCCTTCAGTACAAGCGGTCACTTGCATAATAAAAAATAATAAAGAAGAATGTGACACATTTACTCTTATCATGTATTTTTTCACAATGCAAGCTACAGTAAACATTGGACTAATAATAAAACAATTTATTTTAATTGTGGCTTAATAAAAATGGAAATTATGAAAATGAAAAAAGATCTCAGGTAGTTTGGAGTTTCAAACACATGTTGGTATAATTTGTATATGTACACCAGAGGGAGCTCTTGACATTTGAATAGTATGAGAGATCTATCAGATGCATGTAGTTTCTGACACACCAGCACACGTGATGCAGAAGTGTATTGAACAGACATTAAAATACAAAACACTCATAAAATCAATAGTTCCTAAGGGGCTTTTGACAGGCCCTCACTTATATTTATTTACGGCTTTAAATCTGGGGTGTAGATTCCGGGGGGGATGGGGGTAGGTAACAAAACAAGCAAGTATAACCCCCCAATGTTTAAACCATGATCAACTAAATCTTTTAATATCGAAAATAATTAATAACTCATTGCAGAATCCACACCAGGATCTTCATGCACTTTGACACACCCCCTACTCTGTTTCTGAGTCAAAGTGTTTCTGTGGTCTTCTTTATTTAGGTCAGTTTAGAGTATTGAGTCTGAACTCAAACACATGATTTGATGAGAGATGTTTGAGGCAGGTGTGGATGTTTGTGACCAGGATGTTCTGCGGTTTTAGTTTGAGATTTTGAGAAAGCGAACTGTAGGATTATTTCTTGACTTTCTGTTGTTCACTACCGTGTCAGATGGAGTTTGACGTTTTCAAACTTTTGAAGAATATTATGATGTCACACAGTGCTTTCTTCTGTCTGTGTATGTTCATCACAAAATGTGAGTGAGGTTCATTTTATTTCTGTTTGTGTGTGTGTGTGTGTGTGTGTGTGTGTGTGTGTGTTTTATTTAAACACTTTTTACAATGCAAAATATTATTTATGACTAATCATATATCTGATAAACAACAAAAAGGTGATATTTAGAGTTTCTTTATTCATTTGGCTTGTTCAGAGTTAAATTTGACATGGTTGGTGTAATTTGTTATTGTCAGTGTAATTGGGGTTAAACAGGATTTGGTGTTTTATATCTGAAATCTTTGTGTGTTTTAGATGTTTTGACTGATAATTCAGATGAATTGAAGACAGTTTTGGAGGGAGATTCTGTCACTCTACACACTAATATTACTGAAGTACAGAGAGATTATCAGATACTGTGGAAGTTTGGACCTCGAAACACTCGAATAGCTGAAATCTTTAAAAGGGACCAAATAAACTTTATTTCGGTCAGTAATGATGAAATATTCAGAGATAAACTGCAACTGAACAATCAGACTGGATCTCTCACCATCAAGAACATCACAATCACTCATACTGGACTTTATCAGCTTGAGATGATCCGCAATGGAGGAACTTCAGTGAAGAGATTCAGTGTTACTGTATACGGTGAGTAAACTGAAGAAGTCATGTTATACACGTCATGAGTGTTTATTGATTTTATTTCATGTCTAAACTTGTGTGCGGTGGGCTGGAGTAAAGTCTTGTGAGTAGTCAGTGTGTGTTTGGTCATTAAGCTGATCAGTGATCAGTTTGTTCAGATGCTGGACACACTGTAAAACACCACAGACTGATGACTGAGTTTCATTTTAAACACATTATGGATCTTTAACCAGTCTTAATTGATCCGTTTATTATTCAGTGATTACAAGCTCATGAACAAACTGATTTGGAGGTTCAAAAATCCCCCAAGATGCACTAGTGCTGATGGCAGTATGCTTTCATCTCATGTTTTCCAGCTCGTCTGCCCATTCCCATCATCACCGGAGTCTCTTCTCGATGTTCTTCATCATCTGAAAGTTCATCTAAATGTGTGTTGGTGTGTTCAGTGGAGAATGTGACACATGTGACTCTCTCCTGGTACAAAGGAAACAGTTTATTGTCCTCCATCAGTGTGTCTGATCTCAACAGTCTCTCTCTACCTCTGGAGGTGGAATATCAGGAGAACAACATCTACAGCTGTGTGATCAACAATCCCATCAGAAACCAGATTAAACATCTCGACATTAATGAAGTCTGTCAGATGTGTCCAGGTGTGATTATTCTACATTGTTTTGAACTGAAATTGATATTTTTCTGGAGTTGTTTCTGGGTGAAGTCACATTGGGACTCTTTTTATCTCATATATCACAGATATTACAGTATCTCTGCAGCGCTCATATAATATACCGCTGATAATAGTTGCTGTCGTCCCGGTGTTCGTGTCTGCATGTGTGATTTACTGTTGCTGCAGGAAATGTAGAAAACAAAGACAAGCAGGAAAGTATTATCTGTTACTGATCAAAAAATCTGCATAAAAAAGTGCCAAAATAAGGTTAATAAACGGTTTTATTAGTCTTATTATTGTTTTCCATTTGATTGAATTGTTGTTATAGATAATTGCTGATGAGGTCAGTGATGTTTGTGTAACTGATGTTAATCTCACACTGACTCACATGTGTTTGTGTTTGTAGATCAGACAATCAAAGTGACACAAAACAAGACAGAATACACACAGATCATCTATTACAGTCTTCAGATGACAGATCTGTCACAGGTCAGTGATTCATTACTCATGATAGTGTCTGATTAAGTGCTTCAATGTGCAATTATAAGAATATTTTATTAATATCTGCAATGATTGTGTTTGTTTGATCAGTTTGTGTTTAATGATTCTCTTTTACTCTTAATAGAAATCAAATCAGTTCATGAACACAACTGTGAATGCTGTGACGTATCAACACACAACACAATGAAACTCAACACAGCAGCTGTTCTGCATCATTATTAGTGTTAATAAAATAAATATAATTGCAGTTTAGGCTAAATGTCCTGCTGAAAAATATGTTTAATAACTGAACTGTAAATGTTTTTCAATAGTTAGAATTGGTTGAACAAAATCTTTGAATCTAAAAATGAAGAAAAATCATGAATCTAATAACA
This sequence comes from Xyrauchen texanus, assembly GCF_025860055.1. Lineage (NCBI taxonomy): Eukaryota > Metazoa > Chordata > Actinopteri > Cypriniformes > Catostomidae > Xyrauchen > Xyrauchen texanus. Next base: position 7,621,133 of record NC_068323.1, read on the forward strand.
AAAACTGAAAATGTTCCACTTTTAAAAAGTGTTTGAAATAAATATGCTGTTCAATTAAACAGTGTGTGTTTGAATTAAATGAGTGCAGGTGAAATATAACTCAAGTTTTCTGTGTCATTACACTGACATTAATAAATACACATGCACACAAACCCTGTTTAGCTGCTGTTATTGAGGTCAGTAAATGTGTGTGTGTGTGTGCGTGCGTGAGTGTGTGTGTGTGTGTGTGTGTGTGTGTGTGTGTGTGTGTGGAAAATGTTGGTTTTCTTTGTGCATCCACAAATGAACCTCATAACGTCAACACAAGTGTGTGAAAGATCATCTTAAAGTTTGAATGTGTTTGTTTAATACATGTGTTTCTAGTGAAGTGTAATTCAGTTATTAAGTGTCAGAATGAGTTGCTCTCCTCTCTGTGCGGTTCTTCCTTTGTGGTGAGTGACTTTAAGAAATAATTTTTTAATAGTTTTGCACTTTTTATCAGTAAATGTGGAGTTAAATTGACAGATGGATTGAAGTCAGTGTCAGTGATGGATGGAGATTCTGTCACTCTACACACTGATCTTACTGAAATACAGAGAGATGATCACATACTGTGGATGTTTGGACCTGAAGAGACTCAAATAGCTGAAATCATTAATCGTATTCTCTTTATATATGATAATAATGAGATAAATAGAGACAGACGGCTTATAGAAATACAGACAGGATCTCTCACCATCCGAAATTCAGAATCAAACACTCTTTATAAAATAACTGTCATCAACTGAGGCATCTCATACAAGATATTCAACATTACTGTCTATGGTGGGTTAAATACAGTATTACTTCAGTATCAGTTGTTGTAGCTTTTAGAAAGTGTTTATGTACATGTTGTTTATGCCAACTGATCATTTGTATAATATGTACAATAAGAGAAAATGTTGCTGTCCTTTTCTGCATATCGTGGCGGCATTTGCAGAGGGGACTCTGACCAAGAGGAGACACGGGTCTACCGTCAGGGATGCAATCCTCAAGTGGGCAATACTCTGTTCGGAGACAAACACCGTTCCCCTTCTGCTGTCCCCCGAAACAGACAAAGAGCTGCTTGGAGCATCTAAAGCTCCCCGAGTAGATATGCAAAGCATGTACCAGACAGAGCAACGACAAGGCTGGGTGTGCCTCCTCCCAGGGCAGTGTTTGAAGGTTTACCACATGATCTTTAAAGTGGGTAGTGGGAACCTTGGGCACAAGGTGGAGGTGGACAACTGCCACTCCAATCTCTCCTACAGGAAGGAAAGCACTGACCTGACTGCACAACTCTGTGGGTCTTCACCTCGGGAAGAAAACCAATTCGTGTATTTTTGCTCTAAGGGAACCACTGCCAGTAGAAATGCTGTGTCCGTCCAAGGGCGGAACAAGTTTCAGCAGATCAGCTTGAAAGCCACGCGATGCGTGCCGTGGCACCATGCCCATCTAGGGACTCGAGTCTGAAGCCATTGCTGAAGCGGTCTCATATGCATCAATCCGAGGGGCATAAAGGATGACTTATGTTCCAAGAGCCTCTGAAATAGTTTCAGAGGGACCACTGTTCTCCCCTGAATGCCTTCAGGCAATCCAGCACCGAGTGTGCACGCTCGTTTGTGAGACAAGCAGTCATAGCGACCGAGTACAACTACATTCCCAGAAAAGAGATGCTCTGCTTGCTCTTTTCCCAGTGGACCAGAAGCCCCAATCGGCTGATGCGGGTGAGCACCAGGTCCCTGTGTGCACAACAGATCTCGAGAGTGAGCTAGGATCAGCCAGTCATCGAGATAGTTGAGGATGCAGAAGCCCACTTTCCAGGGCAAGGGCTGCCTCTGCGACCTTCATGAAGACGCAAGGTGACAGGGACAGACCGAAGTGGTGGACCTTGAACTGATTAGCCTGACCCTCGAAGGCAAACCGAAGGAACGGTCTGCGACGAGGCAGGATCGAGACATGAAAGTACGTGTCTTTCAGGTCTACCGCGGCAAACCAATCGTGAAGGACCACCCTCGTGCAGCTCTTTCAATGCCTTGGCCTAGTGGACCTGTAGGAGCATGCAGAGTGAAGGCGGCCCGCCCCGCAGCACTATAAGCCTCCACCTTCAGAGACGACATAGTCTTACAGGCCTTGGGTGGGAACCTAGGATGGTTCACAAGTGCACCGCAATCGCCTGCTCCATCTGGCGAACATCCGTGTGGCCCCTAGCCACGCCGTCGAGGGTGGTGAGAGCAGCAGAATATGAAAGTCTGGTCCTGGCAGTGAAAGCTATACACCACATCTTTGAAATTTCTTCATGCACCTCCAGGAAGAAAGGCACCAGGGCGGAGCATGGCCGTGAGTGGCGCTCCGACCCCTGGAACCAATCATCAAGCCGTGAGGGTTCAGGACGGGGTGGAGGGTTCCACTCTAGCCCGACACTCATGGCAGCTCAGGCAAGCATTGCCGTCAGTTTGGCATCAGCCTCAGACTGGGTGGAAGGAGGCAGCCCAGCCGAATCCTCCGCGATCGGACTGAAGCAGCCTGCTCTCTGATGCCGCTATCGATATCTCATCCTCCTCCTGTGTGCCAAATGAGATGTCAAACCCACTCTGAGGTGGGCCATCTGGTCATACCAGAACTCAACCGGGGCACACGAGTGTGTTGGGGAATGGGAGGTCCGTGTGGATTCTCCCAGCGGAGTTTCTTCCATTGAAGTCCCCAAATCGCTACCAGTGCTAACCGTTGTGGTCTTGTGTCCCCAGGCAGCAGAACCGAGGTGGGGTGCGGAGTGACTCTGAGGAAGGAAAGCTGTGATCACAACGTGGCCATAGTCATGTTCTCACAGTGCGGACATGAACCATCCAAGAATGCTGTCTCAGTGTGTCTGGTTGTCAGGGAGCTGGGACTCCCTGACCACCTGGAGCAGTGGAGTCGCTGCCAGGGGCGGAGGAGTGTCCCCACGTGCTGCCAGAAAAGTGAAGGGGCGTTCTGTCCGCTTGGTGTCGGAGGTTTGACTCCGGTCCACCCGAGGAGGAGTGGCTGTCGTCCGCCTGATAGTGTGGAGGAGTGATCGGGGACCATGAGATGGCGCATCAGAGAACCGGTGAGTGAGTTTATTTTTCTCTCTCTCTCCTCTCTCTCTGATGCTCCGTGTTGGCCTTTCCCTCGCCCCACCCGTGTATCCCCTTTGTTTTTTGTTTTTCCCCTCCTGTCTCCTCCCAGGACGTGGGCAGTCGGGGTGCAAGGCATTATGTACGTCATGCCGGGGGATCAAGCATGCTTTTAATATCGAAAATAATGAATAACTCATTGCAGAATCCACACCAGGATCTTCATGACTTTGACACACCACCTACTCTGTTTCTGAGTCAAAGTGTTTCTGTGGTCTTCTTTATTTAGGTCAGTTTAGAGTATTGAGTCTGAACTCAAACACATGATTTGATGAGAGATGTTTGAGGCAGGTGTGGATGTTTGTGATCAGGATGTTCTGCGTTTATAGTTTGAGATTTTGAGAAAGCGGACTGTCGGATTATTTCTTGACTTTCTGTTGTTCACTATCGTGTCAGATGGAGTTTGACTTTTCAAACTTTTGAAGAATATTATGATGTCACACAGTGCTTTCTTCTGTCTGTGTATGTTCATCACAAAATGTAAGTGAGGTTAATTTTACTTCTGTTTATGTGTGTGTGTGTGTGTGTGTGTGTGTGTTTTATTTAAACACTTTTTACATTGCACAATATTATTTATGACTAATCATATATCTGATAAACAACAAAAAGGTGATATTTAGAGTTTCTTTATTCATTTGGCTTGTTCAGAGTTAAATTTGACATGGTTGTTGTAATTTGTTATTGTCAGTGTAATTGGGGTTGAACAGGATTTGGTGTTTTATTTCTGAAATCTTTGTGTGTTTTAGATGTTTTGTGTGATAATTCAGATGAATTGAAGACAGTTTTGGAGGGAGACTCTGTCACTCTACACACTAATATTACTGAAGTACAGAGAGATTATCAGATACTTTGGAGGTTTGGACCTCGAAACATTCGAATAGCTCAATTAATTAAAAGTGACCAAATAAACTATATATGGGTCAGTAATGATGAAATATTCAGAGATAAACTGCAACTGAACAATCAGACTGGATCTCTCACCATCAAGAACATCACAATCACTCATACTGGACTTTATCAGCTTGAGATGATCCGCAATGGAGGAACTTCAGTGAAGAGATTCAGTGTTACTGTATACGGTGAGTAAACTGAAGAAGTCATGTTATACACGTCATGAGTGTTTATTGATTTTATTTCATGTCTAAACTTGTGTGCGGTGGGCTGGAATAAAGTCTTGTGAGTAGTCAGTGTGTGTTTGGTCATTAAGCTGATCAGTGATCAGTTTGTTCAGATGCTGGACACACTGTAAAACACCACAGACTGATGATTGACTTTCATTTTAAACACATAATGGATCTTTAACCAGTCTTAATTGATCCGTTTATTATTCATTGATTACAAGCTCATGAACAAACTGATTTGGAGGTTAAAAAATCCCCCAAGATGCACTAGTGCTGATGGCAGTATGCTTTCATCTCATGTTTTCCAGCTCCTCTTCCTGTTCCTGACATTACCAATAACTGTTCATCATCATCATCATCAGAGAGATCGTCACGCTCTAAATGTGTGTTGGTGTGTTCAGTGGAGAATGTGGCACATGTGACTCTCTCCTGGTACAAAGGAAACAGTTTATTGTCCTCCATCAGTGTGTCTGATCTCAACAGCAGTCTCTCTCTACCTCTGGAGGTGGAATATCAGGAGAACAACATCTACAGCTGTGTGATCAACAATCCCATCAGAAACCAGATTAAACATCTCGACATTAATGAAGTCTGTCAGATGTGTTCAGGTGTGATTATTCTACATTGTTTTGAACTGTAATTGATATTTTTCTGGTGTTGTTTCTGGGTGAAGTCACATTGGGACACTTTTTATCTCTTGGTTCATTACAGAATCTGTTCAGTGCTCATATCATATACGGCTGATAATAGTTGCTGTCGTCCCGGTGTTCGTGTCTGCATGTGTGATTTACTGTTGCTGCAGGAAATGTAGAAAACAAAGACAATTGGGCAAGTATTATCTGTAACTGATCAAAAAATCTGCATAAAAAAGTGCCAAAATAAGGTTAATAAACAGTTTTATTATTCTTATTATTGTTTTCTATTTGATTGAATTGTTGTTATAGATAATTGCTGATGAGGTCAGTGATGTTTGTGTAACTGATGTTAATCTCACACTGACTCACATGTGTTTGTGTTTGTAGATCAGACAATCAAAGTGACACAAAACAAGACAGAATACACACAGATCATCTATTACAGTCTTCAGATGACAGATCTGTCACAGGTCAGTGATTCATTACTCATGATAGTGTCTGATTAAGTGCTTCAATGTGCAATTATAAGAATATTTTATTAATATCTGCAATGATTGTGTTTGTTTGATCAGTTTGTGTTTAATGATTCTCTTTTACTCTTAATAGAAATCAAATCAGTTCATGAACACAACTGTGAATGCTGTGACGTATCAACACACAACACAATGAAACTCAACACAGCAGCTGTTCTGCATCATTATTAGTGTTAATAAAATAAATATAATTGCAGTTTAGGCTAAATGTCCTGCTGAAAAATATGTTTAATAACTGAACTGTAAATGTTTTTCAATAGTTAGAATTGGTTGAACAAAAATGGTTTAATGTAAAAATGAAGAAAATTCATGAATCTAATAACAATATTCCACTTTTAAAAACTGTTTGAAATAAATATGCTGTTAAATTAAACAGTGTGTGTTTGAATTAAATTAGTGCAGGTGAAATATAACCCAAGTTTTCTTTGTGCATCCACAAATGAACCTCATAACGTCAACACAAGTGTGTGAAAGCTCATCTTAAAGTTTGAATGAGTTTGTTTAATACATGTGTTTCTAGTGAAGTGTAATTCAGTTATTAAGTGTCAGAATGAGTTGCTCTCGTCTGTGTGCGGTTCTTCCTTTGTGGTGAGTGACTTCAGTATCAGTTGTTGTAGCTTTTAGCAAGTGTTTATGTGCATGTTGTTTATGCCAACTGATCATTTGTATAATATGTACAATACGAGAAAATGTTGCTGTCCTTTTCAGCATATCGTGGCGGCATTTGCAGAGGGGACTCTGACCAAGAGGAGACACGGGTCTACCGTCAGGGATGCAATCCTCAAGTGGGCAATCCTCTGTTCGGAGACAAACACCGTTCCCCTTCTGCTGTCTCCCGAAACAGACAAAGAGCTGCTCGGAGCATCTAAAGCTCCCCGAGTAGATATGCAAAGCATGTACCAGACAGAGCAATGACAAGGCTGGGTGTGCCTCCTCCCGGGGCAGCGCTTTTAGGTTCACCACCTGATCTTTAAAGGGGGTAGTGGGAACTTTGGGCACATAGCCCGGCCAGGGTCTCAGGATCATGTGACAGTGTGTTGGACCGAACTCTAGGCACGTATCGCTAACAGAGAATGCTTGCAGGTCCCTAACCCTCTTGATGGAGGTGAGCGCAGTCAGGAGGACCGTCTTCAAGGAGAGGGCTTTCAGCTCAACTGACTCTAAGGGCTCGAAAGGGGCCTACCCCCGTGAAGGACGGGACTCAACAGGTGGTGGTGGGGTGGTGGAGGTTGCTGTGTTAGCACACTGAAACAGCAATGTGATAGATTGTGAGCAGACTTATAAAGCAATGACTTACATGTGATTGGCTGGGAGTTAGCCAGCTAATGGTGCGATGATGTACAGCTGCTAGTCTAGAACTACGCTGCGCTTACATAGATTGAAGAAAATTGTGCAAAAGCAGAAACTGAATATATTGAATGATGAATTTAAAACAGAATGATTTCTTTATTTTTCTTGTGTGGTTTTTGTGGTTGGTTTGTCAATGTTTGGTCTTTATTAATTATTTTATGAGTACAATAAGATTGGGCACACTCAATATAAATGGTGCACAAGAAAGCAGGAAGAGAGTAATGCTTTTTGAACTAATAAGACAAAAGAAATATGATTTGATGTTGGTTCAAGAAACCCATAGTGATGTTAAAAATGAAAGTGACTGGAAGATGGAATGGGATGGGGAAGTTATTTATGTCATGAAAGTTCATCTAGTGGTGGTGTAGCGGTCCTTTTTCAAAAACATTTGAAACCTTTATCATATGAGCTTGAACACATTGTTGAATTGGAACAACTTGGAATGTCTGGAGAATCAGAATTTTCAAGATGCTCAAAGTTAAGTGTTATATAAATGTTGTGTATAGGTTTTAAATAAAACAACTCTTAAGGAACAAAGGGATACAGTGTGGAGAGAAAACTGGGGTTGGAAGATGATGTAAAACCTGTATGGAGAATCGTTTACAAACCACCATTAGTAAAATGCACCGGTGATCTTCAGTGTATAATACTGCACGACAATTGCTGTAAAAGCATTTGTGAATACTACTAAATCTAATCTAATGTGTCGGATGAGTGTCCTTTCTGTAAAATAAGGGAAACATTTTTCACTGCTTTTTTAGAATGTTAAAGATCGAATAATTTGTTTAGTGTACTTAAATTAATGTCTTTTCATTTCGGTGAAAGTTTCTCCATTCAGAGCTTCATTCTTGGTCCAAGTTATAGAGCATCCCAAAGAAGTGAAAGTCTTTTGCTAAACTTCTTAATTGGACAAGATAAAATAGTTATTTATATTACAAGGATAAAAAGTTAGAAGGTAGAGAAGGGCAGAAAGTCGAGATGGTTTTTAAAATTTTGGTGAAATGTCGGGTTCTGATTGATTTTAAGATTTATAAGTTGATTTATGGTTATGAAAATGTTTTGCAACGGTGGTGTAACGCTGTGTAGCTGACAATGGCAATGACAAAGACAATGTGTAGGACCCAAGTGCAGATTTATTACCAAAAAGATGATGATGATACAAGAAACCCTATTTACTCGTGAACACGAACTAAACTAGACATAGACTGGAAACGGGACATGACTAGGGCTCTGTTACACAAACTATCATCATCACTAGAGCTATGTAACACTGTGTTACCATCAATACTAGACAAGAGACAATGGCAAACATGAGGGCTTAAATACATGGACATGGGGAAACATAAGCCAAAAAAAAACAGAACTGATAACAAAGTAATCAAACAATGAAAACAAGACACATGAAGACGGAGGGAAAACAGGACATCACATGACTAGGAAACAGGAACTTAACAAGAATTTCAAAATAAAAGCACACAAACAAAAAGGTGGGTGTATAATGAAGCTATTTGCACAGTTGTGGATGGAATGTTGTTTTTTGGGATTGGAATAAGTATTGTGTGTGTGTAGAAGAAATCATGTTATGTGGAAACACAAAAATGTAGAAAATGTGATTATAATTTAAAATCTATACTGTGAGGTTGCTCTTATGATTCAATAAATTTGTTGTGAAACTCAAAAACTCTCTCTCTCTCTCTCTCTCTCTCTCTCTCTCTCTCTCTCTCTCTCTCTCTCTTTGGTATGCAGAAAAGATAAAAAGTTCCTAACTCTCAGGGGAGTTATGTTACATTGAATCTGACCTCTCTCTCTCTCTCTCTCTCTTTGGTATGCAGAGACAAAGAACGTGATGAACTTTAGACGTGCATCTGGCACATACAAGCTCAGTTTATATCAAAGTGATACTTGTGTGGTGTTTTTACAGTATAAATATACAGCATATATGTAGATCTTCATTTATATATATTTGCAGTATATTTATGTATACTGTAGAACCACATTCACACACACACACACACACACACACACACACATACACACACACACACACACACACACACACACACACACACACACGCACACATCCATACATGCATACAGTTAGTCTGAATGTGTTGCAGTTGCATGTGGGTGAGAGGTATGTTCTCACATGACCCTCGGCCTGACTTCAGTAAATATATTTACTGGAAAATTAATTCATGTGAATTCTTCACAGATTTAAAAACAAAGGCATCAGGTCAGAAGTGAAGCAGGGTGAATTTTTATTGAATTAAATGGATATATTATACAGATGTTGCTGCTGATCAAACTCTACATTAAACAAACATGAGATTAAGGATGAACTTGCAGAATACAAAGAAGGAAATCTGTCATTTAGCGCCTGGATTTGGACATTTCACAACACATACAGCACAAAAATATGCCATTCTCCGCTCAGGTGAGAGTTTTGTGGTTCTATGAGCGCTTCTTTACCTCAGATCAATAAAAAACCAGATCTCACGAAAATCCGTACATAATTTACCAGTGGGCTATATCATATGGTCTCGTACAATTTATCTTTGATTTTTCTCTTTTCATGAGCTGAAAACACGTTCCAACATCACAAGAAATGGTTAAAACTCTCACATTCATCACTGAATCAAGTATTTGAAAAGAAAAATCCAAGTCGAGTTATTCTGGAAAAATCCTGGTAAAGTCTTTTACTTTCTGGTAAAACTGGAAGAGCGAGACAACGAGCCAAAACACCTCTTCAGTATTTGAATTACACGTGTTTCCACGATGTTCAACTTCCTTGTTTTAACACAGAATGGGAGTAAAACTATGGTATCAAAACCTTATAAAACCCCAAACTTTCCTCACCCATAACTGTGATCATTTGTCTAAGATATTCATCAGATAGGATGATTGGAGCATAATAGGATTAAATTATGCATGCATTGATAATGAGTGGGTCACATGAAACATGAGAGTGAGAGAGAGAGGGAGAGAGAAAGAGAGAGAGAGAGTGAGAGAGAGAGAGTGAGAGAGAGAGAGAGAGAGAGAGAGAGAGAGAGAGAGAGAGAGAGAGAGAGAGAGAGAGAGAGAGAGACTTAACTTGGCTTCAGAGAGAGACTTTCAAACTAAATCAATTTTCTCTCATGAGCAACATTTACAGGGTTATATTTTTTTTAATTGGAAATTAGCATTTAAAAAAAAAAGCTTTACCTCACATCTAAACATTTATGTACTTGCTAAAGTGTGATTTTTCATTTATTTATTTATAATTATTGAAGTCGATAAGAATATGATTCATTGTACAGTTCTGATGAACCTCTGTTTGCTGGTCACCAAAGGTACTGTACAAACATCTTTCATGCAGTTTATAGAACAATTGATCTTTTGTGTTTTAGGGACTTAAAAGGTCTGAAGAAAATAATGATGATAATCAAACGTCTTATAATTGTATTTATATTGAGTGTTTTTCATTATGGAAACTTCTCACTTAAATGTCAAGAACTTAAATTTATGATTATTTTACAGTTGTTTTTTTTAATCTATCAAAATGTTTGTCTTTGCATTTTCTCTGTTTTACTGGTTTAATGAATTAAAGTCTGTATTTGAGGGGGACTTGAATGTTTCTGTTTGTTCTTCAGGTGTGTTTGGTGTTGATATGGATGAATTGAAGACAGTTTTGGAGGGAGATTCTGTCACTCTACACACTAATATTACTGAAATACAGAGAGATGATCATATAAGTTGGAAGTTTGGACCTGAGAATCCTGATACTGTTATAGCTGAAATAATAAAACGGGCAGATTTGACCCGTATATACGAATATGATGGAAGATTCAAAGACAGTTTACAGCTGAACAATCAGACGGGATCTCTCACCATCAGGAACATCAGAATCACTCATACTGGACTTTATCAGCTTATGATTATCAATGGAATAGTATTTTACACAAGCTTCAGAATTATCTGTGGTGAGTAAACTGAATAAGTCATTGACTGTCATTATAGGATATGCAAAAGTGTTTAGCATGAGTTGCAGTTGGACCACAATGATCTTTTTATCTCCATTACGAATGCAAATTATTTTCATAAAAGTGACGTCATCACTCGCAAAAACACATTTGTGATAGAAAAAACCTTCAAATGGATAAAAGCCGTAATTTTTGACATCTGTAACTGCATTTTCACTAGTAAAATTACGCAATGATTTGTCATCCACTCCTATTCAAACACAATTACAGATATCTATAATTAATCTTGGACTAGTTTAGATATTTGGTGTCATCTATGTACATCTTGTAAAAATAATACATTTGTTTTATTCAATAATTACATTATTATTACTAGTGCAAATAATCATTCCTGATAGTTGAACTAGTAAAAATGCTATTTTTGAATGAATTCAAATGGCTCAGTAATAGCTGACTGCACATTAAACTGGAATAATAGAAAGCATTTTAAAATATAGAAAAGCATGAAATACTTTCCCCATTTCTGATTTGCTCCTTAAAGAAAACACGACATCTCTGAAATTGATGTCTGTGTTCGCTGAAAACTGATGCATGAGACTTCATTAACAGAGGTTCGAGAGGAGGATGTTAATTTTAATCTGACAAATCATGGCCAGCGAGTATGTAAGTCACTGCTTACCTGCTTCCCGTGACAATGTTCCTGACATGACGGCATTGGCCTTGCCCATCCATAACAGAACCATGCGATGTCCCATTATTCCACTTGAAGCATTCAACCTCCTCATCAGATAAGCCATTTTATCACAATCATTACGTTATATTAACAGAAGCTGCCGCAGCAGCTCACTATTTTCAGACATCGTAAAATGGCGGCGGCTACTTCAACGCAGTAGGTGGTTTTTCTACTCTGCCTTTCTTATTTTCTAACCATTACTCACCGAAGAAGATCCAATAGCGTCAAGGCTGCCTCCGCAAGATCGGCCATTGCTTCACCATATACCAGTGCTAACTTTCATAAGGCCATGCTCAGGTCCTTTCATCCTAACTGTCCCCATTCATCCCCACACGCATAATTGTTTTATTCTCATTCTAGCACGCAGATGGTTCCTCTTAGCTTAATTGCGGTGCTTCAGCTGTCTCCTCTCTCACTCTCTCGCAACCCCTGAGAAAACTCCTCACGCACTGGAGCTTGAGGAGCCCATTGTGAAAGCTGGAGGAGCTGAACACGCAGCACCAGCTGAGGCCTGGACTCTTGCAGACAAGTGCAGCCCACAATCCAGTGGCCATGGATCTAACGTTCCACCGATTTCTTATGGTTGTGAAATGTGTTTAAATTCACCTAAATATGAATATTTTGTAGTTTCTAAAATTCTGAAATTGCCCCATCCGCAAGGGTTTCACCAGTACTACTTCCAGCGGTCTCTATAAGAGCCTTCCAAGATTCCTTCCAAGGCATTGTTCACAGGTTTTCCTCTTGCTTTCGCTATCTAGACTTCACCGTTACCTTCCAAGGAGCCAAAGATGGCAAACAATTAAGTCGATAGAAAGCACAATTACGGTGTTCCTACCAATGGCTCAAAACATCCCTAAGCTGTGCAAATGTACTGTACAGGTGCCACAACTGCAGCGTCAATCCCACAAATGGAGCAAACACACTGTCCAAGCACTGCATTCATGGGCCTGTTTTCCTCTTATCAAAAGTCTAGGGGCGTAGCTCATAAATATATATATATATACACATCGCAAACCAATTCTGCAAGGTTCTCTACTCTACGCCACCTGCCATTCAAATGCAGTGAGGGCTCTTCCCTTCAGAGGCAGTGTGAACCTACACAATTTGGGCCACATGTTCTCCCGTTCGAATGCAGTATGAGCTCTCCAGTACGAGTGCAGTAGTGGTTCAGTAATCTTAAGAGCCTTTTAGCATTTCCCGTTAACCTTCGCATTGGCATTTCCTTCGATCATGGTTGAAACGACCCCAACACATAATAAGGTGTGCATATATGTAATAAAACCATGTGTGCCGTACTTGACACTGGAGCTGCAGTGCCCCACCAGATGATGGGCCGCAGTGCCCGCTCACGCTCATATTTACATTTACATTTATGCATTTGGCAGACGCTTTTATCCAAAGCAACTTACAGTGCACTTATTACAGGGACAATCCCCCGGAGCAACCTGGAGTTAAGTGCCTTGCTCAAGGGCCCAACAGTGGCATCTTGGTGGTGCTGGGGCTTGAACCCCCAACCTTCTGGTCAGTAACCCTGAGCCTCAACCACTGAGCCACCACTGCCCCATATTCATATTGCCACAGCATTACCCGCATCCTCTCGATACTGCCGCAGTAGTGCTCCGCCATGACAAACATAATAATGTAATATTCTTATCTAAACTTTTGCTTGCCTTACAGATGTGTATAAAAGTAATAAATGTACGTATTCCTAACAAACCATTTGCTCACCCTACAGGTAAGAACAATCCAACCTTTGCTTCCCTTACAGGTTTTGATCAATTTAATAAAGTCATTTGTGCCCTACTTGATACCGCAGCAACAGTGATCCCCCTATTTTTGGTCCATGCCAAATGTAATTCAGTTGTATTCCGATTTAACCACATGGGTCCCCTACAGGTGTAGATAAATATAATGGCTAGGTTTTCCTAACTAACTTTTTGCTTCCCTTCAGGGTTATTTCTATATTCTACACAGGCACTTTCAATTCCTATGTTCCATAAATGTATAGATGAGCATCTACAGCCATGGTAACACAGCAGTGCTCCCACAGGAGCCCCTTTACCATGCCCCCAAATACTCAACCCCACTAATCATACTATTCCTGAACCAATTCAAAGGCATTTTACCAGATACCACCAAAGACTATCTGAACGGCATCCTTTTTCAATAAATCAATATTCGGCAATCCGCCCCAGCAATCAATAACCCCTGAATTTCTTTGCTCATGAACCACTCAGGCACCAGAATGCCTCTAACCATCAATATCTTAACAAATGCCTAATCACCCTCCGCCTTGGTTATCATTCATTAAACAAAGCAAACAGATCCTGCCATTGTCATGGTACTGATCTTCCACCTTAATGCCTTTTTGGGGGGTAACAAGCCCTCCAGTCTACGGACAGCAAGACAAATAAGTTTAACCCTTCTATACAAGATACATTAACATACGAACTACTGAATTGGATTAATATATTATATATCAATTAATAATTTTCATTTAGTAATATTAATGGGGTGCAAATGTACACCAAATATACCAAATACTAAAACAAATCTGAAATTCATGTTCGTTTTTCAACATTTCAGTCAAATGATTATAAATTTAATTTGTTCTGAAATTATTGTAATTAATTATTCATCAAATAAAATTAGAAGCATTTTCACTTGTGAGGCAACAATTTTGGAACCCACTAGTTTTATATTATCTCATGTTTTCCAGCCCCGTCCACTTTACCTGTTCCCATCATCACCGGAGTCTCTTCTCGATGTTCTTCATCATCTGAAAGTTCATCTAAATGTGTGTTGCTGTGTTCAGTGGAGAATGTGACACATGTGACTCTCTCCTGGTACAAAGGAAACAGTTTATTGTCCTCCATCAGTGTGTCTGATCTCAACAGTCTCTCTCTACCTCTGGAGGTGGAATATCAGGAGAACAACATCTACAGCTGTGTGATCAACAATCCCATCAGAAACCAGACTAAACATCTCAACATTAATGAAGTCTGTCTGATGTGCTCAGGTGTGATTATTCTGCTGCAACATTTTCAACATTCAACTTGTTCTTGAACTGTAATTGATATTTTTCTGGTGTTGTTTCTGGGTGAAGTCACATTGGGGCACTTTTTATCTCTTGGTTTATTACAGGATATCGTATACTGCTGATAATAGTTGCTGTCGTCCCGGTGTTCATGTCTGCATGTGTGATTTACTGTTGCTGCTGGAAATGTAGAAAACAAAGACAAGCAGGCAAGTATTATCTGTAACTAAAATAATCGGTTTTATTAGTCTTAAAATTGTTTTCCATTTGATTGAATTGTTGTTATAGATAATTGCTGATGAGGTCAGTGATGTTTGTGTAACTGATGTTAATCTCACACTGACTCACATGTGTTTGTGTTTGTAGATCAGACAATCAAAGTGACACAAAACAAGACAGAATACACACAGATCATCTATTACAGTCTTCAGATGACAGATCTGTCACAGGTCAGTGATTCATTACTCATGATAGTGTCTGATTAAGTGCTTCAATGTGCAATTATAAGAATGTTTTATTAATATCTGCAATGATTGTGTTTGTTTGATCAGTTTGTGTTTAATGATTCTCTTTTACTCTTAATAGAAATCAAATCAGTTCATGAACACAACTGTGAATGCTGTGACGTATCAACACACAACACAATGAAACTCAACACAGCAGCTGTTCTGCATCATTATTAGTGTTAATAAAATAAATATAATTGCAGTTTAGGCTAAATGTCCTGCTGAAAAATATTTTTAATAACTGAACTGTAAATGTTTTTTCAATAGTTAGAATTGGTTGAACAAAAAACGTTGAATCTAAAAACTAAGAAATAAATATGCTGTTCAACTAAACAGTGTGTGTTTGAATTAAATTAGTGCAGGTGAAATATAACGTCTATGTTACTAGTGTAACCCCCGTTCCCTGATGGAGGGAACGAGACGTTGTGTCGATTGTAGTGACACAAGGGGCTTCTTTCGGGAGCCTTGGATCTGAATATGAAAAAGGCCAATGCCAAATTGGTGAACAGAATTTGCATGTTCCGCCCCCAGACATATGGGTATAAAAGGCAGGATGTGCCTCTGTTCAGTCAGGTTCTGCACTGAGGAGCCGAGAACAAGGTTCGGCCATTACAGCGGCTTGGTACAGTGTTGTGGCAAGGGGGACACATCGTCTCATTCCCTCCATCAGGTAACGGGCGTTACACTAGTAACCTAGACATTCCCCTTCTGTCACTCACTCAATGATGTGTCGATTGTAGTGACAAGGGGTCCCTATTCAATAGCGCCACCTACACTGACGTGTTACGTGATCTGCTGATGCTGGTGCAGCAGGCTGTAGCGTGCCAAAGGCGCATGAGCACTAGACTTCCCTTTAACTAGGTTAATCCTTCCCGACGCCCCTCTAAGACATCATATTGTTTTTATTAGGTTCCCTGCATCTGACCAAGGACTCCCTTGGGGGGTGGGAACAAGCGACGTGGCAAGCATGGGAGCAGGCCATGCCAGCCAATGCCTTTTCTCTATGTTTCTCCTCATAGAGTGTTAGATGAGGCTGGGGCCATGTAGCTATAACACGCATCAGGGAAGGCGTTTCCGGTTAAATGTGACAAATACCTCACGTGGGTTTTTAGGCCACATGTGGAAGTGGCACGGTGGTAGAACCAACCCGCTGAGAGGGAGGAGTTGCTATAAACACAGCGACCGGGGGGCAGAGGGGACTGCCCAAGGGAGACGCAGGTCCGCCGGTAGGGGGAAATACACACAGGGGGATTAAACCATGAAGGCGAACCCTGTGTAGCACCTATTCCAGTGCAGAATAATTAGTAACCATAGTGGGTCTAGTCGGGAATTCCTCCGCTGAATTTCGGACCAGAAGGCTAGGGAGGAAAAGACATCCAGGGGGCGCGAGTTTAGTGGACTCTTCTGGGAGAATCAGTGCACGTGATCGCCTCAGTGAAGGGGAAGGGTGCTAGCGCAAGTGGTACACCGGTCAGTCGTCCTGTGCTACCGAGTTCTACATGCTTGGCCTGACAAAACACGGGTCGAGACCGACTCAAGTAGGAGATTGTAAAATCTCGCAAAGGTATTGGGTGTTGCCCAGCCTGCTGCTCTACAGATGTCTGCTAGAGAGGTGCCGTTGGCCAGTGCCCACGAGGATGCCACACTTCTTGTAGAGTGTGCTTGAACAGCATTTGAACTGGCATCACCCAGGGGATGAGGAAATTACTCATTAATTAAAAAAGTGGGTACCGCAGCCTGAAGCGGCAAATTAAAAAACGGAAACCAAGGATTCTCCACCCAGCCCTCCTTGGGGCTAGCAGCTCCTGAGCGATCATCTCGTGCCCTGGGCGGCCCGTCTCAGGGACACTTGGGAGCCTTCCGTGTCCTGGAGGAGGTTTGTGAGAAGGGGGGCGTCCACTTCCTGCAGATTGCTCTACGCTGGGGCTGAAAGCTGGGCTCTGGTTGCGGCAGAGCTGGTTTCTTGCTGCCGCAGGTGGATGCCCTCAGCTGGCAGACAGGGCTCGGCTGGATGAAGACCGGTACCGAGGTAGGATATGTTGGATGGCCTTTGTCTGCTTCACCACTGAAAACTGCTGGGCGAAGTCTTCAACGGTGTTGCTGAATAGGCCGAGCTGGGAGATGGGGGCGTTGAGAAAGCGGGCTTTGTCAATTTACCGCATCTCTACCAAGTTCATCCAAAGGTGACTCTGCTGGACCACAAGGGTACTCGGTAGCTGAGAGCAGTTCCTGCAGCTACGTGCAGGTCTTTTAGTGCCTTGGCCTGGTGGACTAGCAGGAGGGCCATGGCATGCAGGGCGGAGGTGGCCTGTCTGGCGCCCGTGTAGACTTTTGCTGTCAGTGACGACATCGTCCAACAGGCCTTGGAAGGGAGTGCTGTTGTGATCCTGGCAAGTGGTCGCGCATTGTGTCCACCAGGGGGACCGCCATGTATCGGTGGACCACCCCGCCATCGAGGGTAGTAAGAGCGGACAAGTAAGGAGGTCGATTCCGGGCAGTAAAAGTTGCCCTCCATGACCTCATTAGCTCGTGGAGAAAGGAACCGGGGGGCTTCCAGCGGCGCCCTGACCCTAGGAACCAATCGTCTAGCCGTGAGGGTTGAGGGGAGGACAGAGGGTTCCAGTCCAACCCCAAGCTCACGGCGGCCCGGGCAAGCATATTGGACATCTGGGCATCAGCCTCAGACTGGGTGAGGAAGCCCAAAGGGTGGCAGCCCAGCTGAGTCCTCCGCGTCAGAAGCCTGACGCTCTCTGATGCCTGCTCCATGGCTCCAACGGAGACATCAGACTGGCCGTGAGGTGGACGGAAGCAATCGAGCTTGCTGGGGGGCGGGTGGTTCATGGGGATTTACACGGCGAAACCACGCCTGCTGAACTCCCCAAATCGCCTCCATCACCAGCCGGGTTGTCCTCAATCCCGTGGGAAGGAGTAACACGGAAGGGGTGGAGTGGCGTTTCCTTTAAGAAAAGAAAGCCGCGACTGCAACAATGCCATGTTCAGGTTCTCGCAATGAGTACATGAACCATCCACAAACGCTGCCTCAGTGTGATCGCGACCCAGCCACACAAGGCAGCGCCTATGGAAATCAGAAGCCGAGAGATATCCAGGAACAACACAAAGGCAGAAGGGCATCTTGATAAAGACGTTTCTTGATAAAGACGTTTCTTTAAAAAGACTTTCAAGCGTAACACTTTTGCTGCTGGCAATGCGCCATAGATCCAACAGGAAAGCTCTCTAGAGGTGAGGTGGAACACACACAACTACTCGGCTCTGAAGAAAAAATCTGACTGAACAGACATACCCGTATGTCCGGGGGCGGGACATGCTAATTCTGTTCGCCAATTTGGCATTGGCATTTTTCATATTCAGAGGTATCCAAGGCTCCCAGAAGAAGCCCCTTATGTCACAACAATCTACATAACTTCGAGTGAGTGACAGAAGGGGAACTCAAGTTTTCAGTGTCATTACACTGAATTAATAAATACATATGCATATAAACTCTGATCAGTTTTTCTTGCGTCTGAGCTGCTGTTATTGAGGTCAGTAAATTGGGGGTCTGAACTGAATGTGTGTGGTTTATTGTGGTGAACAGACAAACAACTAAAGCACGAGAAAGTGTGTTTGTGTGTGTGTGTGGAAAATGTTGGTTTTCTTTGTGCATCCACAAATGAACCTCATAACGTCAACACAAGTGTGTGAAAGATCATCTTAAAGTTTGAATGAGTTTGTTTAATACATGTGTTTCTAGTGAAGTGTAATTCAGTTATTAAGTGTCAGAATGAGTTGCTCTCGTCTCTGTGCGGTTCTTCCTTTGTGGTGAGTGACTTTAAGAAATTATTTTTTAATAGTTTTGCACTTTTTATCAGTAAATGTGGAGTTAAATTGACAGATGGATTGAAGTCAGTGTCAGTGATGGATGGAGATTCTGTCACTCTACACACTGATGTTACTGAAATACAGAGAAATTAACAGATATTGTGGATGTTTGGACCTCAAGAGACTCGAATAGCTGAAATCATTAATCGTATTCTCTTTATATATGATAATAATGAGATAAATAGAGACAGACGGCTTATAGAAATACAGACTGGATCTCTCACCATCAGAAACATTAGAATCAAACACTCTTAATAAATACAGTATTACTTCAGTATCAGTTGTGTTAGCTTTTAGCAAGTGTCTATGTGCATCTTGTTTATGCCAACTGATCATTTGTATAATATGTACAATAAGAGAAAATGTTGCTGTCCTTTTCTGTATATCGTGGCGGCGTTTTGCAGCCCACTTCAGCCAGGGCTGAAGAAAAATGGGCAGGTTTATATGTTGTCACCTGTCCTTTTAAACTGTATTAGATTCATATTTTCTCTCCCAGTTAAAAGTATCTTGGCTGAAGTCAGACAGGCAAAAACAAGTTAACATTACTAATGATATTTCTCTTAATGTTTATTGCAGAACTGAGCCAGCATTCATATTTAATACTGATGATCATCTTTGGTGTGGTGATGCTGCTCATATCTGCAGGTATAATATACTATAACTGCAATAAATGTTGTCATGCACGTAAAAAGGCAAGTATTACCTACACATGGCATGATGTTTTAATTCACT
Organism: Xyrauchen texanus; assembly: GCF_025860055.1. Classification (NCBI taxonomy): domain Eukaryota; kingdom Metazoa; phylum Chordata; class Actinopteri; order Cypriniformes; family Catostomidae; genus Xyrauchen; species Xyrauchen texanus. Next base: position 7,640,767 of record NC_068323.1, read on the forward strand.
TGTCAAAACTGATCAATATGATACTCAGCTATGTTTTATCCAATTGCAAGGTACAGTAATGAAGAAGCAAAATGGCCTTTAGGGGAGGTCAACATCTTGTGCCCCACCTTTAACAAAGATGGCTTCAGCTGAAGATGAAAACACAATGACAGAGTGTGTGGTGAGAGGTCACAGAGTTGCTGTAAGTCACTTAATCTTCCATCATTATCATTGCATCTAGGTGGATGTGAAACTTAGTAATAAATGTATTATTGAAATCGGCCACTAGATGGCAGGGAAAAAAAAAAAAGCATTTTGATTGCATGGAAACAACATGGAAACACAAACAGATATTTCTTTATTTATCTCATCAACATTGGCTGTTGAATGCAAGACAGACACTGATCCACGTGTGTTTGTGTTGTAGACCAAACTACAGATTCATTTACACCCATTCCAGTGTTTGTTTAGAGCGATCTGCTTAGACACTCTCCAACAGCATTATTCAACCAGTGGTGTGAGATGGGGCAGGGCTATCTCTTTGTATGATCAATGGTGGAATCCCTTTTGGTGGTGCTAGAGTCGCAGGAATGACATCAGCTTGAAGATACATGAGAAAATGATCAGTGTGTGACTGTGTGCAGGCCTGAGTCTACAGTAGATAAAGTAGCTCAAATGTGAGATTCTGACTGGTAGTGTACTTCCTGTCAGCTCATGCAGCTAGAGAGAGTTTATCTTGGTATCAACCGGAAGCATTGCTGGATGTGAACAGACATGAGACAGCTGTGATTTATCACCTGTAATGTTTCAGTACAAGTAGAAAGATTCAGTGCATGTGATATTTAAGAATAACTTAACACGGTTCTCACTAGTCACTCACTACATGTACTCACAAAAATCCAGTCTTGTCCTGAAATGATAATGTCGTTATGCAAGTACTGTACATAAAGACTAATGCAACTATCATCTCTTTTAAAGTGAGTCTAACACGTTTAAAGTGGAGAAACGCACACAGAGTGTCATTAATCAGTTTGAAATAGACATGCACTGGTGCATTTGATAAGTTAAACGGATCTCGTTCCCTTATATTTAAATAACTGTCACAATAGACACCTGTGATAAACGTTGGAAAAATGCAAACACAGGTTAGATATTAAGAGTCTGATTTGCATACCAAATTGTTATTTTACTACAAGTCTTAAAACATTAACTCTTGGTTTCACTCTTCTGGTTGTTCTAGCTGTACATAGAAGATCAAAAGTCTAATGTGAAAATATGTGGTATTCTTTTCATATACGATTTCACAGACTTCTCAGACTTCACAGACCAACCATGTTTTGGACCATGCTATATTTTTATGCACGATAAATACAGCACTTGTGTTGTGTTTTCTTTGAGCTGAAACCTCTTATAAAAGCCCTCTGTATGGTGAGTTTTGTGGCAGCTGCGCTATACTTGTCTTGCTTTCATTAACACCTGGTGTTCGTTGGATCTGTGTTGCTGTATTTACAGATGCCTTTTGTCAATGGAAAATAATAACCTCCCCCCTTCATATGTTTGTATTCACCATATGCCTGATAGAAATGACTGATATGGCATTGCACCTGGGTGGATGGATATTGCTTTTATTCATCTTTTGTGCAGTATCAACTTTCAGACCTTCAGTTGGTATCGCTGGTTTGTCCTCAGGGCTGAAACAAAACAGGGGGGATTCAGTCGGTTGAGCTCAGAGAATCTTTTTTTTATTTTACAGAAATATTGTCTGTAGGAAGATCATATTAAAGAAAGGTTAGTTGAAAGTCCAGGGGGAATATGGTATCCATTTGCAGTGACAGTGACACCAAAACATCTCACAAGCATTTTCACATGGTCGAAGGGTGGTGTGGCCTCACATTATAAACTCTCTTCCTCCCTCGCGTATTCCATGTTAATTGACTCTTCTTAGTAGTTTGAATACAAACTGGAATTTCTGAGTATTGAAAAGGGGCGGGGCTAAAAGGTCATTGGCACAAGCCAATAGCATTTGAGTGCAGGCTGTGAAGGGGCATATCATTGGTTTGTTCCCCCTGATTTGAGTCTAAACAAGACTTCTGGACTGGTTCATGAGTTCATAAATACCCTTCAGTTCAAAAATGATTAAATATAGTTTCTCTTGGCAGATTTGTAGACACACAGATTTTAAAATTGGAGACTTGTTTCAGCCCTGAATGACTCAATGTGTGTTCAAATGTGATCTTACATTTTCATGGACTCGTTAAACATCATCATCCACTACCGAAGTTTAACTCAGACCTTATTCACTGTAGCACCATCTTTGATTTTAATGGGAGTGAAAATGATGCTGTAAGGGATCGACTTACCATCTCTCCAATGGCACGCACGTTATAAAGCTGAATAAAGTAACTAGATCCCATCTGATTTTCTACAACTTATGTTGTCTGGATTTTACGTCTACTAAGTGTTCTTGGAAAGATATTTCTTCGCATATTTTGTTCATGGAACGATCCAAAAACACTTTAAACTACAGCTGATGTACACAAATCCCTCACAGCCTAATTGTCATTACCAGACTCACTGCCGTCCACTGGGGGAGGGGCGAGCTGGTGTTTGCCAGAGGGCGGAGGAGCAGTTGAGGACCAGGCGACAGGAAGTCTGAATACCGGCGAGCAAGTTTCTCTTTCCCTCCCCTCGTCTCTCCCAGGGCTCCAGAAAGGCGGGGATGACCTGCCAGAAGGCACGCCTGAAAGGAGTGGAGGGGAGTGCATCATGCCGGGGGTTTTCCGGGCGATGGAGGAGTGTGATGAGGAGGACACATGGCTGGCCCTGAATGGGGCTAATCAGCCGTGAGGGGGATAAAGACGTGCTGGAGGCGTCAGTTCGATTGGATGCCCAATTCCCAAAAGTGCTCTAAGTCCTCTAAATCTGTGTGGCGGAGGACAAATCTCAGCTGCCTCTGCGTCTGAGACCATCAACCCTTATCACTTGGCTAGCTGAGTGCATTACCACTATGATCTAGCATGTGTGGAGGCTTCACGCCATCCACGCACAACTCACCACGCACCCCACCGAGAGCCACATTATAGCAAACACAAGGAGGTCATTACTCCATTCCCCTAGCAACCGGGCAAATTTAGTTGCTTAGATGACCTGGCTGGAGTCACTCAGCTTGTCAGCACACCCTGGGTTTCGAACTAGCGAACTCCAGGGCTGGTAGCCAGCATCTTTACCACTGAGCTATCCAGACCCCCAATTATTTACTTTCTTAGCCAGTAGCTATCTCACCTGGTTTCACTTATGTTAAGCATGGTTGAGCTTGGTCACTACCTGGATAGGAGACCTCCTGGTCTCATTACGTTTCAAGAAATCTTTTATTTTATATTTTTTAATAGTCTCTTAAGACTTATCAATATTCATTGGCATTTGAATCTGGCCTTTGAGAGAAAGAAACTAGAATGTGGCATACTATGTTGGCTTGACAAAGTTATTGTACAGACTTGATTTAGGGCAGTGGTTCTCAACCTTTTTTTGATGAACGCCCCCCTACTTCATTCCCTGAACCCACCCCTAGATTTTTGTAATTTCAAACAGTAGGCCAGACTGGTTTGAACTGACAAAGTCTACGGTAACTCAGATAACTGCTCTGTACAATTGTGGTGTGAAGAATATTATCTCAGAATGCTATTCTGAGATGCAGGTTGGCACTGTTTTGGGGGCACGAGAGAGACCTACACAGTATTAGGCAGGTGGGTTTAATGTTGTGGCTGATCAGTGTATATATACATTATTATAATTTTATTTTATTGTATTTTTGTTGCCAAATCGGGGATTCTAATACACAGCCAGTGAAGGATCTGAGCTCGATCTTGTGCCATCAGCCTATCAGCATTGTCATGATGACATCATATTTTCCAGAGTAATTAGTCGCATGGCTTGTTACATAGTGCTCTGCTTTGTATTTCCTGATGCTGACTGATTCCTTGGTTATCAGATGTGTGTGTATACGCATGCATTAAGAAGAGTGCGTTTACAGGTCTGCACACATCTGTATAAACTACTTTTATAAAAATGTGTTAATTTAATTTCTTTTATTTTTTGTAATCGTAATGTGATGTTGTCGTCTCTCAGTTAGCTTCACATGTGAGTGCGGTAAAAGTGCTGTAGCTTTCAGAGGATGTGGTTTTTAAGTGTGAGGCGGGGGAGAGATGCAGAAACAGAAATAGAGGGCGGGTTGAGGTCATAAAACGCTGAGAGCTAATGTGCGGAAGTGCTGTGTTTATCAGACTACAGTTTAACATGCCAGAGATCTGTTCTCTATTAAAATAAGAACGAATTAAGCTACAAAGGTTACTGAAATATATTCAGCAATTTTCAGTCTAATTTTCATTGTGAAAATTGTTATTTGAAAAAAAAAAGTCATTGAACTTATGATTTTAGAGAACTAAAAACTCTGAAATAATAGATGATGTAAAAAAAGAAAAAGAAAAAGAGAAGCATGACCATGACGCACATCTGGGAACAAACATATCACTGTTGTCAGAGAGGGGAAGTGAACTCATTAGGCCATGTTCCTGTCAACAATAATGCAGACACTGATGGAAAAAGTGTGTTAGCCAGTCTGGATAGCATTTGTAGACATATGATATGGGTGAAATAAAAGTTGGACACTGATATCGAGCAGTTAATGCATTAAGAATATTAGTAGAGAGAAACAGAAAGGCAGAGAGAGAGAGACCCATGGCCAGAGCTAACATCACTGTTGATGTTATGCAACATCTATATTTTCAATGTGTAAAAACTGAGAGTAAACATGTTATTATGAAGGTTATGGTGCACCAGTGTAAAGGAAATCACAAGACTGAAATGCTGAAATGGACAGACAAAACAGCTGACCACAAACTCTCACACTAAAGCTGGAGATGCAAAATAGTTAAAACGTCAATGGAAAAATAAATACACAACAACATAAAAAACTGTCAGCCAAGCAGTTGGTGAAAGCTGAGGTCATCAGTCTGGGGATAAACAGCAGGCCCAGATCCAGATCAAAATCACTGACGGTGCTTCTGACATTAGTGGGGGTGCTCTAGTAGTTAAAGGCAAAGTTCAGACAAAAATGTTAATTCTCTCAACATTTACTCACCTTTATACCCTCTTGTCTGACTTACTGTTGCAGTGCAAGGATGTTCATCCTTCCTTGATGAATTCTCAGTTCCTTGTAAGTGGTTAACCTCATCCACCCACTGCTGCATTTCCTGAAGATCCTTTGTTCATTATCCATGGGCATTCCAGTCGTGTCCGTAGAGGCCGTCCTAATTGGTCCAACTTCCATGCCACCTCTCAGAGGACCACTGCGCTATACTATTTTTCTTGTATAGGGTTCATAGTTAGTTATACTTAGTAGTTAGCTATAAATATGAAGCCATGAGCATTGATTTTCACATTATGATATGATTTAGTCTTAAATAGCATCAGTGCACAGTACTATTTGACCAACAAGACCAATGGTGGGATGAAATTAAAGATTAAAAATAAAAGTTTGATTATGTGCAGATTATATTATAGTTCATGAATTGTCTAATGGCAAATTGCAGGTTTTCAACAGAAGATGCAAATTTCACATTTCTCCAGGGCTGAATATGAAACTTGGCTGTTCTCAGAAACCTCTAACATCGGGGTTACAGTAGTGATTAGGGAAATCATTTATGTGTCTTTTCTAAAAACGTCCCATTTAAATCTTTAAATTTATGCATCTATTACATTTGGTTAACTGTATGGTAGGCCATTTTGTTCTGCTTGCATGAATGAGACCTGCACAATGCCTCTATTTTGTTTTTCATGCACAGAATGAACATGAGATGCATTATGCACTGTGACACACTATCTGCTCGTTTTCTGAGTCAGAGTGAGATGCGCTGCGGTGTCATTTATTCGGGTCAGTATAGGGTATCGAGTATGTTCTGAAACTCACGTGGCTTGAAAGCAGTGGTGGGGTGAAAGCAGAGCAGGCACATGAGATCATGTCTATTTTTGAATGCGTGTGAAATATGGGCGTACATATACAGTTTGTGTGTGCGAGCAAAGTGTGGCTGATGGCCTGCTTCACAGGCTCATGCTAGTCCCCTGACCTCCACAAAAGAGTAACTAACTTTACTTGTCAACAACTTTAGCTAATAAAAAAAACACACCAATGTTTATGAGCAGGAGACACAATAGGAGATTTTTAGGTTAGGTGTTAAACAGTGTACTCATTCCTCATGCAAATGAATAGGCTGGATCTCTAAGATGTTAGCTGGCAGTATGACTGCTAAGGAAAAGAAAGCAGTATGCAGTGTGAATATACATGTGTTCTTCGTGGAATGAGCAGTTTACAATGAGAGCTTATGTGACAGACAAACAAAAGTCAAACTTTGAAGATATCATAACAGCACATACTGAATTAAACATGAAATTGTGTGCATGTGTGTTTAAATAACAGTATATACTGTACTTTTAAGATGTTATGAATTACAGTTATTCACAGGATGTTCATAATTAAAAGCAGAGTTTTTATAATGGTCATTAAACCCAAGAAGAGCTGTGTTTTTGCTATTATTTGTGCAGAAAGAACATTAACAGAAAGACAAATATCCACCCCCCATTTTGCACAAAGTTATGATTGCCAATTATTTCCATGCAGGCCTGACCTCTGAAAACATATTCCTCTTCTTAGTATGTAAAATGATAAAGCACTAATCACACATCATTGTTTAGTGCAAGTCTGATGAATTAATGAATGATGTTTGCATGTACAGTGTTACAGGAAATACTGGTCTACCAGCACCCAATGTGTGAAAATCTTTAGAAAGTGTGAATACAGAGGTTGGCATGTAGACAAATCAAATCAATGTCAATCTTTTTATAAAGACTATGGTCAGAATATGGAGACTCCCGCAGAAAGGAAACCCAAATGTTGTTTTGAGCCTCTTTTAATTTTCACAGTGAGTGCCACATATTTTGGTACTATGCATGCACATGTTCTAAGGGTTATACATTAACTTGTAGCCTGTGGTTTCCGTAGCAGCATGATGAGCCAAGCTTTCACCAGGCAGACAAAGAATTAGCAAACTATCCTTAAAAGGATACTGTATGATTCAATGGAGCATGAAGTGAAGAAGCGTCTAAAAACCTGGTCCAGTACAGTACCTTATTGTTTTAGGATCTCACTCCTAAATACAGTATTAGCTCAAATTAGAACCAAAAGGAGTTCCCTATCAATTCAGTTCACTTGACATGGGAATGAACGGTATGGGGAAATTCCTTTTCCACAACCTACTTGAAGCCCTTTTATCATAACGGCAATCTTATGATTGGCAATGATGTTTGAGCCCCTCCCCTTTTAGGCGTGCATTTGCCCTATATAAGCGGGTGCTCAAAAAGATTTCTTCAGAATTTTCTTCTTTCAAGACCAACATGGTCTCATCTTGGCTACGCATCTGAATCAGCCCTCTCTTTCCCGTCGACAGACACCCATCAGCGGACAGGAATAAAAGAGTCACCCCCTCTAGAGAAATCTCTCCGCTTTCCTGCCGGATCGGGTTCTTTGCTCATCGAGACATCTACCCATATAAAACAATGTAAAACACTCTTAAAAAGAGGCGCTTGTGTGTATTCGTAGCGCAAGTGTTCCTGTGAGTGATACATAGCTCTCTCAGGCCATTATGGGATCTGCCTGGGCCGCACCCACGCCGAAGCAGCTCTCATGGGGACAGACTGCCCTCACTGTGAGGACATGAGTCTCAAGATGCTCTGCTATAGGGTAGCCCTCGTTGTGAGGGATGATTCTGCCTCCCGACCGCTTCCTTTGCGTTAAGACTTGAGGAGCCACACGAGGAAGTACGGTGGGGCTGCAAGGTTGAGATGGAAGAACCTGAGGAGGATCTTGCGCCGCCGCAATCTCCACGCATCTACGCCAGTGCAATATGCATGTGATGAACTTCGTCCTTCTATAATGGTGTGAGCATTCTGAAATACCTTAACAATTGGCTATTAATGGCCCAATCAGGGGCTCAGCTATGCGAGCACAGGGCCTTCATACTTTTGAACCATTTAAACAGCCAGGGTCTCAATGTCAACTGGTTGAAAAGCACACTTTCTCCCAGCCAACCTCCTTTTTGGGGGTTCAACTCAACCCTTGAGCATACTTGCGCACCTCACAAGTGAGCGCGTCAAGACCATTCACCAGTGTTTGTCTCAGTTCAAACTGGGGAAAGCATTTCCACTGAAGTCTTTCCAGAAAATGCTGGGTTTTATGTTAGCAGCATTCGCTGTCATACCATTTGGTATTTTACATGTGATACCTCTCCAGTGCTGGTTCAAACACCATGCACATCACCGTAACTCGCCACTGCCTGGGTGCTCTAGCACCATGGACAGCTCCAAACATTTATCAGCATGGTGTGATGCTGTGTCAGGTTTTCAGGTGGAAAGTAGTGACCACAGATGCGTCCAACATAGGGTTGGGTTTTTGGCACTTTTATGAGTACGAAACGGGCCTTGCACATCACCTGCTTGGAAATGCTAGCCGTCTTCTTAGCGGTGAAAGCTTTCCATTCCGACATATTTAATGAATATGAAATATGTTCCGGGCTGTCTGAACTGCGAAGTAGACATGTCGCGCCAGAGACTGATGGTGGGGGAATGGATATTTCATCATCTGATGGTTCTGCTCTCTCAAGCACAGTGCATGATTTGGCATCCTCAGCCAGAGCTGTGGAACCTACACATATGGCCCCTGATAGGAGCATAGCAAACCAGCCAGAATCTCAGTCTGTAACGATCACCATTTTGCAAGCTAGAGCGCCGTCTATGAGATGCCTCTATGCACTACAATGGCATGCGTTTGCGAATTGGTGCTCTCTACGCAACAAAGACCCAGTGAATTGCTCCACAATAGCGGTTAGATGCAGGTCTTACTCCAACAATGCTTAAAGGATTACTTCATCCAAAAATGAACATTGTAAGCTAGTTGGTAAGGTCACACGTCATGTGGAGGCGGTGGCAGGAAGCATTTTTGGGTGAACTTTTCCTATAAGGTCATAAAATACCTTAGGGGAGCAAGGTGCTTGAACCCCCCTTGCAATGCTACGGTTCAAACATGGGACTTAAATCTGGTGCTGAGGGTGCTCATAAGCCCCCCGTACAAACCATTGGAATCCGTTGAGTTGCGTGTGCTCTCTTTAAAGACTGCAATGCTGTTGGCTCTGGCCTCGGTCAAATGGGTTGGTGATATACAGGCGCTGTTGGTTGAAAGTTCATGGCTGGAATTCAGTGAGGGGCTTTCAAAAGCCACCATCAAACACAAAAAAGGCTATGTGCCTAAGGTGCTTCCCATGACCTTCAGGGCTCACCTACAAGCTTTCACTTCACCACGTCTATTTCGGATGAGGAGTAGTTAGTACCTTTATTATGCCCTGTGCGAGCATTGCACACATGTGTGGAGAGCACTCGCCAATTTAGACTGTCAGATCAGCTCTTCATTTGTTATGGAAGATGCACAAAAGGCATGTCAGTCTCCTAACAATGGCTCTCTCACTGGATTGTTGATCCGATCGCCCTTGCTTATGATTCACAGGGCGTTAAATGCCCTTTTGGTGTAAAGGTGCATTCAACTAGAGGCACGGCTTCCTTATGGCCATGGACAAACAGTATATCCCTACAGGATATATGATTTGCAGCAGTATGGCCTTCGCAGAACACGTTTATAACCTAGATGCTACACAGTGCGGCGTGATGGGACTCTGTTCCCCATAGTGTTCATTGCAATGTCAAGTGAACTGTATCCATAGGAAACGCCTCCAGTCATGAGACCACGGCTCCCTGAGATGAAGGCAACGAGACAATGCAAAACTTGGCCGCACTACTACTTTAGAGTTTAGAGGAATGAGCATTCTTGTGCCTCAGTCAGAACATTCTGAAGAAATTATGTTTGAGTGCCCGCTTATATAGGGCAAATGCGTGACTAAAAGGGTGTCATAATATTGGCGTTATGATACAAGGGCTTCAACTAGGTCATGGAAAAGTAATTTCCCCATTGCATTCATTGTAATATATCTTCCTCTTCATCTCATGAGTAACCGGAGACGTTTTACAACCTAATGCTATTGGAACACCTTTCTAACGTTTTATTCTCTAATACTTTTGAAAATGTTCTTCTTTTTTCTTTTGAAAAAGTACTTGTACTTTAAAACCACACTAGGCTTTGAGCATCCAACATTTTTTCAGACACTGCAACAGACTTAATATGATGTCATACTTGAAGGCTTCTAGTTTAAAAATTAACAAATAATTAATAATATTGTATTCAATATGTTCCATCTACTCACCAGTCACTGCTCCTCTATATGAGCAGGTGGAGCAAAGCTCCACCAAAATCTTAATTCACTTCAGAACATTGTGCAATGTAGAGGCACCAGCATATTTCAAAACGATATTGAAGCACGAAGGGGTGACGTCATTAGAACATAATCTGGCCAAAACAAAGGTGTTTTTGAGTTTGTTTCAGTGGTTCATTACACCTTGCCTAGGCAACATTTTAAGAAAAATTCTTACCAGCTGCTAAACACCTTCTTGATGCCATTGGTCCATGCCATCGATGGGTGTGACCTGGAGCTCCGCCTACTTTGAGGCCGATAGCGAATTGTTCAGTCAGGTCAGATCAGTCAACAAAACACACCAGCGTGCAGTTATTAGCAAACTGGTGCAAACTTACCTTCATCTGTATGATTGTTCACGCAGAGACATTTTCCAAGACTACTCATAGAATAAGGCATTAAGTCATTGATAACACATTTGAATGTCATAATAGTAGATGTTTAACATGTAGTGTTGAGCATCCTCATAATGAAATGCTCCTCTAAACACCTGCCCCAGCGGTGTGACCTGTGGCTGAATGATCTGCACTTATATAGGACTTTTTTAAACTTAGAGGTTACCAAAGCACTTTGCACTGTGTCCCAATCACCCATTCACACACACACTCATACACCAATGGCGGCAGAGCTGCCATGCAAGGCGCTAGCCTGCCATTGGGAGCAACTTGGGGTTCAATGTCTTTCCCAAGGACACTTCGGCATGTGGAGTCGTGTGGGCCAGAAATTGAACCGCCAACCCTGCGATTAGCAGCCGACCCGCACTACCACCTGAGCCACAACCGCCCCCCAATGTTGCAAATGTTGCAAACATTGCAAGTATGTCTTTGCTCAGCTCTTTTGGACTTCTTTTTACCTCTGAATGAACAGCAAAGAAGACATTTTCTGACAATAGATTCCAATGGCACTATTCACAATGGGTCCAACAATCATATGCAACAATCTAAATGTTCTTTTATGGAGAGCTGTCTGATAATTTTTTCCTTGGACTGCAAAGAAAACTGAGTGGCCAATGAGATATAAGCTAAGTAATTTTTCCAGAGTCACTGCTGCTGCACAATCCAGCATGTTGATGGTGCTAATCAAATGGCAAAAGAACAAAAAACCACTAACATTGGACGTTCCTATTTATTTAACTAATTAATTTAGTTGACTACTTCTATCCCTGATAACATGACCTGCTTTTCAGCAAGCAAATATGCTGACTACCAACCCTAGATTTGCGAGTTTGATTCCAAAAGGTGCTGAACGACTCCAGCCAGGCTTCTTCAGGAGGGTAGAGTCACTTGGGTTACCTTCCTCGTGGTCGCTAAATGATGGTTCACACTCTTGGTGGGGTGTGTGGTGAGTTGTGTGTGGATGTCGTGGTGAATAGCATTGAGCCTACACAAGCCCTAAGTCTCCATGGTAACAAGCTTAGCAAGCCATGTGATAAGATGCACAGGCTAAGCAAGACCAGCACTAAACTATTACTAACCAGCCTCAAACATCATGGGAATTGCATGATGGTTAAGCTGGTCTTTTCAACAGAGTAAGTCTTGTTAACCTTGTTAGTCTATGTATACAGTATATAATGCCCTCTTCTCTGTTTTTAGATCAGATCATGTCCCTTGTTAAGCTGCTTGTTGTGGGTCATGTCTGAGTTTCTGTTTTGGTGCTCTTGTTTGTATTACCTTGTGAATTCTTGTGCCTAGTGTTTTTTTTAATTATTAAATAAACGCTGCTCTAAGATCCTCATCCTTCTCGCTGATTGCGACCCCGTCCTGACCAAGTAATGGAAGTCTAGCAGCCGTGGAACTTCTGTCTTTTCAGTTGGAAACTCCATAGATGAGTTTACTGAACTGTTTTGTGCCTTAGCTAAAATGCTAGATTGAGGAGACATGCTGTAGCTCTCAAAGACATTTTTCATTTTGGTCTTAATAAGCCGATTAAATCATGTCTGCCATTGTGCTTTAATGCTCAGCTTTTCCTTCTTCATGGAGGGGTACAGCACTAGGGAATTTTTAATCTCTCAGCATGAGCTTGCGTTCCCAGCCTTCCACCTTTGCACTTGAATGAATGCAAAATGTAGTGTGAAAGCCTTAGAAGCCTACAAGGAACAATTCCCAGCACATTTTTATCAATGCTGTTTTGGAATGACATAGGCACGGTATGAAAAATAAAACACAACTAAGGGTGCCTACACACTAGAGTTTACAATAAAAGCGGCAAATAAATTTTTACGGAACATCGGAAGGGCAGAGTGGAAAACCCCAAGAGTTTGCTCTGACGTACGCACACCTCGAGACCAATGAGAGCACACATTTTAGAAAGGAGGGTCCAAATCGCTGTATGTGCGCTTGAGTCCACACCCCTCCACAGGGAGCCCACACATTCCTAACCATCTATGCACCGTCGGATCTTTCTCTGAAATCGCGCTTAAACATGATCCTCCAATTTGCAGTTTTTCCTTAGAAATATTTACAGCGCAATGAAGAGTTTAATTATCAAAGATTGTTCGACCGTCTTTTAAGGAATATGTTTTCAAGTACTGCTATCCTATGCCTATGTGTTTTTATAGCAAATGGTAAGTTTGATTTCAGTTCGGTAAATGAACGCAGTAAAGATCGTTTGCAGATTTAAATTCAAACTCTTTTTGGCTGTAAATTTGCAGTGCGCATGCCATAGATATGTACATAATATCGCATGAGATTCTGAATTTAGGTGACAACATCCTCCACTCTACAATCAGTCATTTAAACATTGCGACTCTTCATTTTATTATGTACATAGCTCCAAGAAGTTTGAAACCACTCCCATCTCGTTCTTTTTCACAGCAAAGTCCGCAGCCTCAGATTGTTTAAATGAATGATGCAGATTACACATTTAAATTAATTGCAATTAAATGCTTCACGTACAGTATGTTTGTTTGATATTAGTCTATAGCCTATTTTCTTGGCTTCTTCACCCCTTCGCCATATTTCCTCACAACCATCTGACACGAAACAGGATTTAATTTAATCTCTCTGTTTTTAGATGTTTTGAGTGATAATTCAGATGAATTGAAGACAGTTTTGGGAGATTCTGTCACTCTACACACTAATATTACTGAAGAACAGAGAGATGATCAGATAATGTGGAAGTTTGGACCTCGAAACACTCGAATAGCTCAAATCATTAAAAGTGACCAAATAAACTATATATGGGTCAGTAATGATGAAATATTTAGAGATAAACTGCAACTGAACAATCAGACTGGATCTCTCACCATCAAGAACATCACAATCACTCATACTGGACTTTATCAGCTTGAGATCATAAAAAATGGAGGAACTTCAGTGAAAAGATTCAGTATTACTGTATATGGTGAGTGCTCTACAATCATATCACATTACAGATTTTTTTTATTGTAGTTAATGACTTTAATTTCTGACTGACCAAATGGATAAGACAATAGTGAGTGGAAGGTAAAATAGGTCTATAGTGCAATGCCATTACAGAAAACAAAGATTTGAATGGATTATCTGTCAGTTCTTGGAATTATTACTCAAAGAAGTACCATATGGTATAGCAGGCTTTTACTGTCTGTCATCAGGATTGATGCTCAGTAATATTTTTGAGCCCCATAGTGAAATAAACTGGTGGATCATGGAAATGTTCAGAAATGGACAACAGCCAAGTGAGTTCGTAGTTTTGTAATAGAGACTTTCTGACAAGTTTCTTCATGTGTTTGCAATCTCATGAACTGGTTTCTTGCTGGCCACTACAGACAAGTAAAACAAGTCTAAAGGGGTAGTTCACCCCAGAAGTGTAAATCTATCTTTAACTCTGATGTAGTTCCATATTTCTTACGTGAAACATAAAAGGTGAAACTGTAAAGAATGTTCTGGTGGTGGATGTTGTGGTTTTTTCAAGCAGTTACGAACAAGCTTCAAGCTTAAAAATGGGCACAAAAGCACCATAAAGGCATAAAAAATAGTACATAAAAAGTGTGTTTCTGAGTCTTCTAAAGCCATACAATAGTCTTAATTGTTTTGGGTAGGGATGTGCCTGAACCCGAATACCTTTTTGGGAAAGGCATGAATGATGACTTCAAAACAAATAATGAATTAATATTCAGAAGACTGATCATCCAACAAGGAGAGGAATTAAGCAATATTTTAAATAAACCTATCGAACATGACGGTGTAAACCTTATGAATGATTATGCGCATGGTGTTATTTCAAGTTCATTGGATGGCCACAGACTCGTTTCAGTCTCCAATAATTGTTCGGGTCTCAGAAATCAAATCTTGTTATGAGTATCGTTAACTAAGATTCTACATTATACACATTTTCCACTTTTTAAAATGCCTGTTAATACATAAAAACCAAATGTTTCACACAATTTACACGAAAGGATTCATAAGCCAACATGAGTGCAATGTTGAATTCCTGACCGGAGCTCGTCTGCACATCTCTTAAAGCTGATCACATTTACATCCATATCGATAATGAATGTAATTACATGTTTATCCTTTATCCTCAAACAGTTTAAATGCCCCAAAGAGGTTTAGATACTTGTAAATCTATTCAGAATATTCATGGACACTGAGATTGCGGAGAAACAAAAACATGTGCTTTTGTCCGCTTTTCTCTTCTAGAAATATAGAGGCTCGCTTTTGCTATTTATTCCACTGTATTTCACTCATTCTGCACAATAATGATGTCCTCCACATTATGTTAAAATACACATGTGCACACAAAATAAGCCTCGAGTGTAGCCTACCATAAAACTTTCTGTTGAAGATTTACGGTGCTTTCACCTGTTTATAGGCTTAATTAATTTTTTCTAATTTATTTTAATGTTTGTATTTGTAGATGATTTAATATTCACTGCAAAATGTGTGCTTGACCTTTCACAATTGCTTGACACCTCGTGCCTCCAGAAACCCGAGCTTAAG
>NC_068323.1:7656570-7709364 GCF_025860055.1 Xyrauchen texanus
GTGACACATGTGACTCTCTCCTGGTACAAAGGAAACAGTTTATTGTCCTCCATCAGTGTGTCTGATCTCAACAGCAGTCTCTCTCTACCTCTGGAGGTGGAATATCAGGAGAACAACATCTACAGCTGTGTGATCAACAATCCCATCAGAAACCAGACTAAACATCTCGACATTACTGAAGTCTGTCAGACGTGTTCAGGTAGGACAGTAGTGAAGTCCATACGTTTTTATTCACTGAGGATTACAAATGTTCAAATATTTCACAAATAAAAGTAGTGTTGACTCATGTTGCATCTTGTTGTTGGTGGTGAAATGTTTGCTGTTGATCTGTTGCACATTTGTAAAGGTCAGACGGTCATGTCAAAGTTACTCTAACGTTTGTCCTCTGTGCTTTATTACAGACACTCGTCTGCATATATTTCTGTGTATAGTGCCCATAATAATAGGGCTGTTGTTTCTGGCTCTGGTTTGGAGAATATGTGTCAGCAAGAAACACAAGATATCAAAACAAGAAGGCAAGTATTACCACAAACATAACACAGTGAGAGAAATGTGTGCTTTCCCTGTTAAACACCTTTTAAACACATTTTCTGTATTATTGTTAAAACAGCCCAAACTCAGGAGGAAGAGCTGCAGTATTCAACGGTAACGTTCTGTCCACAAAGTCTCCAACATGAGGTAAGATGTCGTATCATTGAGTGAAGTCTGTCTTCCCATAATAAATAATAATAATAATAATAATAATAATAATAATAATAAACTCTCCATTTCAGCAAGTTAGACAGAAAATCAAACTCAGTCCCAAATCACTTCTGCACATTTCGGTGCCATTTTTAATGCAATTAGTGCGAACAGTGTGTTCACACTACAGAGTGCTTCTGCTAGTACCCCAATGATATCCTGCATGTTGCGCTCGCGGCTGGCCGCATGTAGCGGAGGGGGCGGAGTTATCTGGCCTGAAAAAAATTATTGTTATTAACGGGAAATGTGGTAACTAGTTTGTGAAGACAGCTGTTCACAAATGTGAGTTTACATTGTTGGATTGTAAGTTAACATTTAGATTTCTAAACTCAGTAGCATGTATTATAAGACATTTACCAGTGAAACGTGTCCTGAGTTGTGTGCTCTGTCTCAGCGGATGTCAGTTGAGAATGCATTATTTATTTATTTGTTTGTTTGTTGCTGCTAACCTGATTTATTGCACATCCACTGAAGTCTGTTGTCTTTCATATGTAATGTGTGCATCTGTGGTATTAACACTGTTATTGTGTCTGTGGTGTCTAAATTGTTCTTTCCTCTCTGTTTATCTGTCGTTGACTGTTTTACAGAAGTCTGATGAAGCAGATAACATCGTGTACTCGAGGATTGTGACATAATATGAGGATCTGACAGTCTGTCAGCTGCACAGGGTCGAGTACAGATGATTTATGCATCAGCTGTGACCCCGCAGCTCTTGGTTGGGCGCTCGCTGAAGATAAAACTGATTTGGGACTGGTTAGTATCTGGATTGGAAAGCTTCAAAACAAAGGTTGCTGCTGGAAGAGATGTTGGCCGCCAGCAGGGGGTGCTCGTCCTGTGTTCTGCAGTACTGTGTGGGCAACTTTGACATGAATAGGAATGATATCGGGGTAACCCTTCAGGTATTATCGGCCAGTTTAGTGACAGACACAATACTATAAAACTGACATACTGACTCTCTCAGGGGGATTCTGGAAAAGTGTGTCCAGGTCAAATTTGAGAAATTAACACATTTAATTATTTCTGCATCAAAATTTTATCTGGACTATTTCAGCGTGGGCATTTTCTTACAAGATTGAATTTAACCCTTGTGTGTCGATAAAAGTTACTCGGAGGTCCTTTGAGGACAAAAATGTCTGCCATAATAATATTATTTTCCACTTTCAGTCAGTTAATAATTTTAACCAACATCAGTCCTGATCAAAACTACCAAATATTTGTTTTCAGGATTTTAACCCTTTAAATGCCAGTTTGTTTATATATTGCCACCATTGTTTCACACACGCTTCTCAATACACACATATAAAACACACTCTGACATCAATACCAGCAAAAACACACAATTTCAGCTGCATCATTTATTCAGTTGTCCTGCAGGTCTCTATAATACAGCAAACAGATAATAGGGGAAAAGCTTGTAGTTGCTCCACAGGCTAAACATGAGATAAATGGTGCCATCTGGTGGAAAAATAAATCACTTACATTTAAATCAGGGCTTCAGAATAAAATCATAATATCACAGAATTCATGATTTTATGCTTTAATGTCACTGGGATCAAATATTGCAGTTTTAATGGGTTTCAATGATGACATTTGTGTCCTGAAGGTCCCGAGTGTGACTATATTGTGTCCTCAGTGTATTATAGATGTATTAGAGGAACTGAGGTTGAAATATCAAAATTCCCCAAAAATACACATGCCGTTGGCATTAACAGCCAAAATGATCAAAAGACTTCCGGAAGGTCGCACAAGGGTTAATGCACGTCACTGTCTACTAGTGAATCGAAAATGTTTTAACCTTTTATTGGGACGGATTATTCTTAAAGTGTACATTTGATATATTTTGTGTGTAAATAGTATCAAGCTGCAGATATTGTTCATGAATTATAATGTTATTTCCTCAAATGATTTGTAAATGGATTTATGCAATTATGCAGCTGATCTTGAGCTGTTTGTTGCTTTTCTTATTCAACATCTCACAGTCTGTTGCCTCACACTTGATATTCACAGATTTCACTTTGTGTCTGAACTGACACGTGCATTTTGTCCGCTTCATTTATTGTCCAATCATTTTCTCCTTTATATGATGTTTATTTAAATATAATGTTTGGATCTGTTTTGATTATTTGTTTATGTGCACTCAGGATTTCAAATATCTTTCTTTATTTAATGTGAATAATCTGTAATCCAGTTACTTGACTGATCATGTTCAGATTATATTTTTATATCAGAATATATTTTTGGAATGTGGATTATTTCAATGTTTTGCTCTTTTTTAACGTATTGATTTAATGGTCATAAACGCTTTATTCCTGACAGTGTGGATGTTCAGTAGCATTTATGAATCTTTTATAATATATTTATTGTAAATTCAGCATAATATTCATTTTCATCACATGTGATGTTCATTTTATGATCATATTCAGATTATTCAGTGATCATCTGTAATACAGTTTTTTCCTATTGCTAACACACAATTTTGCAAACTAGGCTGGTTTTATCAAAATACTTAACACAATTCACAAAACCACACACCCAAACTACAAAATACCTCATATATCCTGCAAAATGAAGCACTGCAACCAAAACTACATATAGCATTATCAAAATCAAACATTTGCACGAAATGGCACACACCATTCATATTACCAGATTTTTGTCTAACCAACTACACTCTGTTGTGCATAATGAAAAGCACTCTCATCTTTAGTATGTTTTGCCATAATACTAAAATAGTTCAAATTGTAGAAAATTCTTCAGATTGTTCAGATGCACAGAAATATTTGCAGATACACACACACATGCTGTTGAAACATTATTTTTTTATTTTTCACCAAACAAGTCGATATATTTATATTGGACTGAACAAAAATATGCTCACAAAAAACAGTAAACTGAAAAAGAAAATTGCTGAAAAAATATTTAGAAAAAAAATGAGGCAAGAAAAATAATGCAGCATCTTTCCGCACAGCCGGGTCTGGCCACAACGCCTCGTCCACATCACAGGCAATATCTTCCCTTACCAGACATCGAGGGAAGAAGCACCTTGAGTGCCTTATCCATCCCTGAATCCTGTCTTTTCATAGTGCTTACTTCCTGATTGAAGTGTTAACCATTAACCATTGAGGAGTTTGGCCAGGTGGCACATGTAATTGGCCAATCTGCTCATATAGTGTCATTTTGAATGGCAGTGTTCTGAAATGGCAAACATGTGACTTTATGTCAGATTGTTGTCTCTTATGCAGAGAACCGTGTGCAGTCCATGTAAAAAGTGCCATTTTGAATTGCAAAATGTGTGTAAAGCAGAAAATGTGTTTAGACTTTTGGAGACTTGAGAAGAAGTTTTGCTCTCTGTGTGTCAGTTTAAATAATTGTGCTGTGCACGTCATTATAGTGTGTTAGCAATTGGAAAAAACTGTAATGAGTCCACAAGTGTGTTCTGTATATCTCAGATGTATATCATATTTATAGATGTTGTCTATACGCTTGTGCGGGACAGTGTGCACCAGTCATTTAGATCATTTAAGAATTGCACTTTACACACTTTAATCTTCTTTTCTGATGTTTACATTCACATTTATGCATTTGGCAGATGCTTTTATCCAAAGTGACTTACAGTGCACTTATTACAGGGACAATCCCCCCGGAGCAACCTGGAGTTAAGTGTCTTACTCAAGGACACAATGGTGGTGACTGTGGGGGTCGAACCAGCAACCTTCTGATTACAAGTTATGCGCTTAGCCCACTACGCCGCCACCCCAGGATTCAATATATATATTAAAACACTCGCAATCGAGTAAACGAATCCTTCAGTCCAAGCAGTCATTTGCATAATAAAAAATAATAAAGAAGAATGTGACACATTTACTCTTATCATGTATTTGTTTTTCTGAACAAGCATGTCAGAATGCAAGCTACAGTAAACATTGGACTAATTATATAACAATTTATTTTAATTGTGGCTTAATAATAATGGAAATTATGAAGTAGTTTGGAGTTTCAAACATATGTTGGTATAATTTGTATATGTACACCAGAGGGAGCTCTTGACATTTGAAAAGTATTGTAGATCTATCAGATGCATCTGACACACCAGCACACGTGATGAACTGTATTGAACAGACATTCAAATACAAAACACTCATAAAATCAATAGTTCCTAAAAGGGGCTTTTGACAGGCCCTCACTTATATTATATTTACTTAGATTTAAAACTGGGGTGTAGGTAACCCCCATCCCCCCCCGGATCAACTAAACCCCATGATCAACTAAATCTTTTAATATCGAAAATAATGAATAATTCATTGCAGAATCCACACCAGGATCTTCATGACTTTGACACACCACCTACTCTGTTTCTGAGTCAAAGTGTTTCTGTGGTCTTCTTTATTTAGGTCAGTTTAGAGTATTGAGTCTGAACTCAAACACATGATTTGATGAGAGATGTTTGAGGCAGGTGTGGATGTTTGTGCAGTTTTATGTGTTCAGGGCTCAATAATAAGGATTGTTTTCTGCCAACATTTTAGTTTGAGATTTTGAGAAAGCGGACTGTAGGATTATTTCTTGACTTTCTGTTGTTCACTACCGTGTCAGATGGAGTTTGACTTTTTCAAACTTTTGAAGAATATTATGATGTCACACAGTGCTTTCTTCTGTCTGTGTATGTTCATCACAAATTGTAAGTGAGGTTCATTTTATTTCTGTTTATGTGTGTGTGTGTGTGTGTGTGTGTTTTATTTAAACTCTTTTTACATTGCACAATATTATTTATGACTAATCATATATCTGATAAACAACAAAAAGGTCATATTTAGAGTTTCTTTATTCATTTGGCTTGTTCAGAGTTAAATTTGACATGGTTGTTGTAATTTGTTATTGTCAATGTAATTGGGGTTAAACAGGATTTGATGTTTTATATCTGAAATCTTTGTGTGTTTTAGATGTTTTGAGTGATAATTCAGATGAACTGAAGACAGTTTTGGAGGGAGATTCTGTCACTCTACACACTAATATTACTGAAGTACAGAGAGATGATCTGATACTGTGGAGGTTTGGACCTCGAAACACTCGAATAGCTGAAATCATTAAAAGGGACCAAATAAACTTTATTTCGGTCAGTAATGATGAAATATTCAGAGATAAACTGCAACTGAACAATCAGACTGGATCTCTCACCATCAAGAACATCACAATCACTCATACTGGACTTTATCAGCTTGAGATGATCCGCAGTGGAGGAACTTCAGTGAAGAGATTCAGTGTTACTGTATACGGTGAGTAAACTGAAGAAGTCATGTTATACACGTCATGAGTGTTTATTGATTTTATTTCATGTCTAAACTTGTGTGCGGTGGGATGGAGTAAAGTCTTGTGAGTAGTCAGTGTGTGTCGGTCATTAAGCTGATCAGTGATCAGTTTGTTCAGATGCTGGACACACTGTAAAACACCACAGACTGATGATTGAGTTTCATTTTAAACACATTATGGATCTTTAACCAGTCTTAATTGATCCGTTTATTATTCAGTGATTACAAGCTCATGAACAAACTGATTTGGAGGTTCAAAAATCCCCCAAGATGCACTAGTGCTGATGGCAGTATGCTTTCATCTCATGTTTTCCAGCTCGTCTTCCCGTTCCCATCATCACCGGAGTCTCTTCTCAATGTTCTTCATCATCTGAAAGTTCATCTAAATGTGTGTTGGTGTGTTCAGTGGTGAATGTGACACATGTGACTCTCTCCTGGTACAAAGGAAACAGTTTATTGTCCTCCATCAGTGTGTCTGATCTCAACAGTCTCTCTCTACCTCTGGAGGTGGAATATCAGGAGAACAACATCTACAGCTGTGTGATCAACAATCCCATCAGAAACCAGACTAAACATCTCAACATTAATGAAGTCTGTCAGATGTGTTCAGGTGTGATTATTCTACATTGTTTTGAACTGTAATTGATATTTTTCTGGAGTTGTTTCTGGGTGAAGTCACATTGGGACACTTTTTATCTCTTGGTTCATTACAGGATCTGTAGAGCACTCATATCATATACGGCTGACTTATATTTAGTTGCTGTCGTCCCGGTATTCATGTCTGCATGTGTGATTTACTGTACAGAGAAATGAACAGATATTGTGGATGTTTGGACCTACAAGAGACTCAAATAGCTGAAATCTATTAATCGTATTCTCTTTATATATGATAATAATGAGATAAATAGAGACAGACGGCTAATAGAAATACAGACTGGATCTCTTACCATCAGAAACATCAGAATCAAACACTCTTAATAAATACAGTATTACTTCAGTATCAGTTGTGTGTAGCTTTTAGCAAGTGTCTATGTGCATCTTGTTTATGCCAACTGATCATTTGTATAATATGTACAATAAGAGAAAATGTTGTTGTCCTTCTCTGCATATCCTGGCGGCGTTTTGCAGCCCACTTCAGCCAGGGCTGAAGAAAAATGGGCAGGTTTATATGTCGTCACCTGTCCTTTTAAACTGTATTAGATGAAAACACAATGACAGAGTGTGTGGTGAGTGGTCACAGAGTTGCTGTAAGTCACTTAATCTTCCATCATTATCATTGCATCTAGGTGGATGTGAAACTTAGTAATACATGTCTTATTGAAATTGGCCACTAGATGGCAGGAAAAAAAAAACAGCATTTTGATTGCATGGAAACAACATGGAAACACAAACAGATATTTCTTTATTTATCTCATCAACATTGGCTGTTGAATGCAAGACAGACACTGATCCACGTGTGTTTGTGTTGTAGATCAAACTACAGATCATCTACACCCATTCCAGTGTTTGTTTAGAGCGATCTGCTTAGACACTCTCCAATAGCATGATTCAACCAGTGGTGTGAGATGGGGCAGGGCTATCTCTTTGTATGATCAATGGTGGAATCCCGTTTGGTGGTGCTAGAGTCGCAGGAATGACATCAGCTTGAAGATACTTGAGAGAATGATCAGTGTGTGACTGTGTGCAGGCCTGAGTCTACAGTAGATAAAGTAGCTCAGATGTGAGATTCTGACTGGTAGTGTACTTCCTGTCAGCTCATGCAGCTAGAGAGAGTTTATCTTGGTATCAACCGGAAGCATTGCTGGATGTGAACAGACATGAGACTGCTGTGATTTATCACCTGTAATGTTTCAGTACAAGTAGAAAGATTCAGTGCATGTGATATTTAAGAATAACTTAACACGGTTCTCACTAGTCACTCACTACATGTACTCACAAAAATCCAGTCTTGTCCTGAAATGATAATGTCGTTATGCAAGTACTGTACATAAAGACTAATGCAACTATCATCTCTTTTAAAGTGAGTCTAACACGTTTAAAGTGGAGAAACGCACACAGAGTGTCATTAATCAGTTTGAAATAGACATGCACTGGTGCATTTTACAAGTTAAACGGATCTCGTTCCCCATTTTATATTTTTATATACTGCCACAAAAGACACCTGTGATAAACGTTGGTAAAATGCAAACACAGGTTAGATATTAAGAGTCTGATTTGCATACCAAATTGTTATTTTACTACAAGTCTTAACACATTAACTCTGGGTTTCACTCTTCTGGTTGTTCTAGCTGTACATAGAAGATCAAAAGTCTCACAAAAGTCACAAAAAAAAATGTGAAAATATGTCGTATTCTTTTCATATATGATTTCACAGACTTCTCAGACTTCACAGACCAACCATTCTGGTATATACTGTCATGTTTTGGACCATGCTATATTTTTATGCACGATAAATACAGCACTTGTGTTGTGTTTTCTTTGAGCTGAAACCTCTTATAAAAGCCCTCTCACATGTTTGGTGAGTTTTGTGGCAGCTGCTCTATACTTGTCTTGCTTTCATTAACACCTGGTGTTTGTTGGATCTGTGTTGCTGTATTTACAGATGCCTTTTGACAATGGAATATAATAACCCCCCCCCATCATATGTTTTTATTCACCGTATGCCTGAGCAATGATAGAAATGACTGATATGGCATTGCACCTGTATGGATGGATTTTGCCATCTTTTGTGCAGTATCATCTTTCAGACCTTCAGTTGGTATCGCTGGTTTGTCCTCAGGGCTGAAACAAAACAGGGGGGATTCAGTCGGTTGAGCTCAGAGAAGCTTTTTTTTATTTTACAGAAATATTGGCTGTAGGAAGATCATATTAAAGAAAGGTTGGTTGAAAGTCCAGGGGGAATATGGTATCCATTTGCAGTGACAGTGACACCAAAACATCTCACAAGCATTTTCACATAGTCGAAGGGTGGTGTGGCCTCACATTATAAACTCTCTTTCTCCCTCGCGTATTCCATGTTAATTGACTCTTCTTAGTAGTTTGAATACAAACTGGAATTTCTGAGTATTGAAAAGGGGTGGGGCTAAAAGGTAATTGGCGCAAGCCAATAGCATTTGAGTGCAGGCTGTGAAGGGGCATATCATTGGTTTGTTCCCCCTGATTTGAGTCTAAACAAGACTTCTGGACTGGTTCATGAGTTCATAAATACCCTTCAGTTCAAAAATGATTAAATATAGTTTCTCTTGGCAGATTTGTAGACACACAGATTTTAAAATTGGAGACTTGTTTCAGCCCTGAATGACTCAGTGTGTGTTCAAATGTGATCTTACATTTTCATGGACTCGTTAAACATCATCATCCACTACCGAAGTTTAACTCAGACCTTATTCACTGTAGCACCATCTTTGATTTTAATGGGAGTGAAAATGAGGCTGTAAGGGATCAACTTACCATCTCTCCAATGGCACGCACGTTATAAAGCTGAATAAAGTAACTAGATCCCATCTGATTTTCTGCAACTTATGTTGTCTGGATTTTACGTCTACTAAGTGTTCTTGGAAAGATATTTCTTTGCATATTTTGTTCATGAACACTTTAAACTACAGCTGATGTATATCAATCCCTCACAGCCTTGTTGTCATTACCAGATTCACTGCCGTCCACTGGGGGAGGGGCGAGCTGGTGTTTGCCAGAGGACGGAGGAGCAGTTGAGGACCAGGCGACAGTATGTCTGAATACCGGCGAGCAAGTTTCTCTTTCTCTGTCATACTGCCTCGCTCTTTCCCTCTCCCCTTTCCCTCCCCTCGTCTCTCCCAGGGCTCCAGAAAGGCGGGGATGACCTGCCAGAAGGCACGCCTGAAAGGAGGGCAGGGGAGTGCATCATACCGGTGGTTTTCCCGACCTGAGTCGGGCGGGCGATGGAGGAGTGTGATGAGGAGGACACATGGCTGGCCCTGAATGGGGCTAATCAGCCGTGAGGGGGATAAAGACGTGCTGGAGGCATCAGTTCGAGACAGAGTGGCAGCCGCTTTGTGTGCTGATGTGTTCTTGATCAGGGTTGAAAACTGAGTATGCATCAGATGATGAATTGTAGTCAAGAACCCAAAGTCAGGGCAGTATTGAGAAATTACCATTGACTCTCAATACCCATAAAATATGCTTATTTTTCACCACCTACTGCCGCAAAGGCATAATTTGCAGAAATGGTCACTGAACAACTCTTTTTGGTTAACGGATTAAACTAACTTGTGAAACAAAATCCCCATAAATGTGTGCGATTCTTTACAAGATTATTTACCATACATTTTTCTCTTTTTAATTGATTTTCTCCCCTTTTTCTCCCAATTTGGATCCCAATTCCCAAAGTGCTCTAAGTCCTCTAAATCTGTGTGGCGGCTCCCTCCGCGTCTGAGACCGTCAATCCTTATCACTTGGCTTGCTGAGTGCATTACCACTGAGCTCTAGCGTGTGTGGAGGCTTCACGCCATCCACGCACAACTCACCACGCACCCCACCGAGAGCCACATTACAGCAACCACGAGGAAGTCATTACCCCATGTGACTACCATCCCTAGCAACCGGGCAAATTTAGTTGCTTAGATGACCTGGCTGGAGCCACTCAGCTTGTCAGCACACCCTGGGTTTCAAACTAGCAAACTCCAGGGCTGGTAGCCAGCCTCTTTACCACTGAGCTACCCATTCTTAGCCAGTAGCTATCTCACCTGGTTTCACTTAAGTTAAGCATGGTTGAGCCTGGTCACTACCTGGATAGGAGACCTCCTGGTCTCATTAAGTTTCAAGAAATCTTAACATTTTCTTCTATCTTTTCTTACTTTTTAATATTTTTTAATAGTCTCTTAAGACTTATCAATATTGATTGGCATTTGAATCTGGCCTTTGAGAGAAAGTAACTAGAATGTGGCATACGATGTTGGCTTGACAAAGTTATTGTACAGACTTGATTTAGGGCAGTGGTTCTCAACCTTTTTTTGATGAACACCCCCCTACTTCATTCCCTGAACCCACCCCTAGATTTGTGTAATTACAAACAGTAGGCCAGACTGTTTTGAACTGACAAAGTCTACGGTAACTCAGATAACCGCTCTGTACAATTGTGGTGTGAAGAATATAATCTCAGAATGCTATTCTGAGATGCAGGTTGGCGCTGTTTTGGGGGCACGAGGGGGACCTACACAATATTAGGCAGGTGGTTTTAATGTTGTGGCTGATCAGTGTATATATACATTATTATTATTTTATTTTATTGTATTTTTGTTGCCAAATCGGGGATTCTAATACACAGCCAGTGAAGGATCTGAGCTCGATATTGTGGTGCCATCAGCCTATCAGCATTGTCATGATGACATCATATTCTCCAGAGTAATTAGTCGCATGGCTTGCTACATAGTGCTCTGCTTTGTATTTCCTGATGCTGACGCATGCATTAAGAAGAGTGCGTTTACAGGTCTGCACACATCTGTTAGAGACATAAAACTACTGTTATAAAAATTTATTAATTTAATTTATTTTATGTTTTGTAATCGTAATGTGATGTTGTCGTCTCTCAGTTAGCTTGACATGTGAGTGCGGTAAAAGTGCTGTAGCTTTCAGAGGATGTGGTTTTTAAGTGTGAGGCGGGGGAGAGATGCAGAAACAGAAATAGAGGGCAGGTTGAGGTCATAAAACGCTGAGAGCTAATGTGCGGAAGTGCTGTGTTTATCAGACTACAGTTAAACATACCAGAGATCTGTTCTCCATTAAAATAAGAACGAATTCAGCTACAAAGGTTACTGAAATATATTCAGCAATTTTCAGTCTAATTTTCATTTTGAAAATTGTTATTTGAAAAAAAAAAGTAATTGAACTTATGATTTTAGAGAACTAAAAACTCTGAAAGAATAGATGATGTCAAAAAAAAAAGGGTGTCTAGAGGATCTCTAGATGGATCTGCCATTAAGGAACCCCAAATGGTGTTTTGAGCCTCTTTTAATTTTCACAGTGAGTGCCACATATTTTGGTACTATGCATGCACATGTTCTAAGGGTTATACATTAACTTGTTGCCTGTGGTTTGCAAAGCAGCATGATGAGCCAAGTTTTCACCAGGCAGACAAAGAATTAGCAAACTATCCTTAAAAGGATACTGTATGATTCAATGGAGCATTAAGTGAAGAAGTGTCTAAAAACCTGGTCCAGTACAGTACCTTATTGTTTTAGGATCTCACTCCTAAATACAGTATTAGCTCAAATTAGAACCAAAAGGAGTTCCCTATCAATTCATTTCACTTGACATGGGAATGAACGCTATGGGGAAATTCCTATTCCACAACCTACTTGAAGCCCTTTTATCATAACGACAATCTTATGATTGGCAATGATGTTTGAGCCCCTCCCCTTTTAGGCGTGCATTTGCCCTATATAACAAAACAAAATTTCTTCTGAATTTTCTTCTTTAAAGACCGACATGATCTCATCTTGGATACGCATCTAAATCAGCCCTATCTTTCCTATCGACTGACACCCATCAGCAGACAGGAGTAAAAGATTCACCCCCTCTAGTTTCCTGGCGAAGACATCTCTCCACTTTCCTGCCGGATCGGGTTCTTTGCTCAGCGAGACATCTACCCATATAAAACAACGTTAAACACTCTGTAAAAGAGGCGCTTGTGTGTATTCGTAGCGCAAGTGTTCCTGTGAGTGACACATCGCTCCATCAGACCATTATGGGAGCTGCCTGGGCCACACCCACGCCGAAGCAGCTCTCATGGGGACAGACTGCCCTCTCTTTGAGGACATGAGTCTCAAGATGCTCTGCTATAGGGTAGCCCTCGTTGTGAGGGATGATTCTGCCTCCCAACCGCTTCCTTTGTGTTAAGACTCGAGGAACCACATGAGGAAGCACGGTGGGGCTGCAAGGTTGAGATGGAAGTACCTGAGGAGCATCTGAAGTTCCACACATCTACGCCAGTGCAATATGCATGTGACAACCTCCGGCCTTCTATAATGGTGTGAGCATTCTGAAATACCTTAACAATTGGCTATTAATGGCCCGATCAGGGGCTCAGCTATGCGAGCACAGGGCCTTCATACTTTTGAACCATTTGAACAGCCAGGGTCTCAATGTCAACTGGACGAAAAGCACACTTTCTCCCAGCCAACCTCCTTTTTGGGGGTTCAACTCAACCCTTGAGCATACTTGCGCACCTCACAAGCAAGCGCGTCCAGACCATTCACCAGTGTTTGTCTCAGTTCAAACTGGGGAAAGCATTTCCACTGAAGTCTTTCCAGAAAATGCTGGGTTTTATGTTAGCAGCATCCGCTGTCATACCATTTGGTATTTTACATATGATACCTCTCCAGTGCTGGTTCAAACACCAGGCACATCACCGTAACTCGCCACTGCCTGGGTGCTCTAGCACCATGGACAGCTCCAAACATTTACCGTAATTTCCGGACTATAAGCCGCAACTTTTTTCCCACGCTTTGAACCTCGCGGCTTATACAATGACGCGGCTAATATATGGATTTTTCCCGCTTTCAAATTTTATAAAAAAAAAAAAAAAAACATTCTGTGACGTGCTCAGTTTTTTGGCGGCGTGAAGCTTTCATTAGACCAATGAAATTGCCGAACGGGTTAAGGTCAAAACAACTTTTTTTGTTTACTGTTTAGATTAAATCGAGCGCGCTCAAACTTCCCATCATTCTGATTACGGTAGTAATTTTGTCACCCTCACCATGGTAAAGACATGGAGAAATGCATATGATGCAGCTTTCAAGTTGAAGGCGATTGATCTGGCTGCTGCACGGGAGCTTGGTCTTAATGAGTTGATGATAAGATGTTGGAAACAGCAGCGTGAGGAATTGACTCAGTGCAAAAAGACAACTAAATCTGAGGCTATTTAACTCCGACACCGAAGGAGATGACTTCAGTGGTTTCAGTGCACAGGACGAGGAAGATAGTGACCAATGACTTTATTGGTAGGCTATTGTTTACTGCAAATGTTTTATTACAAGCCGTGTGTGGCAGCGGGGGCGTGGTCAAGCGCCCGTCCAGGAGAGAAAAGCTGTAAGGGCGCTTACACCTGAGCTAAATTATGTCTAACACCGGTGTCTAATTTCAAGTGCCCTGCTTCACGTGTCCTTCTTGGGAAAACTGTCACACGGGCACCAGTGTGACAGTTTTCAGCAGGGCACTTGACGTTCCAGGTAAGGCTTTTAATGGCCACAGCAATGTTTAAAATGTTTTATAAAGTTTCTCAATTCTTCTATGCGCCAACACTAGACTGACGTGTGTCACTCTCTCAGCTCTGTGGCTGCTGCATTTTATGCCGCTCTCCCCATGCTTACTGAAATTAGACACCGGTGTTATACATAATTTAGCTCAGGTATAAGCGCCCTTACCGCTTTTCTCTCCCGGACGGGCGCTTGACCACGCCCCCGCTGCCACACAGTGTTTCGTTAAAGCCTATTTATTTTTGTTACAAGCCGTGTTTCGTTAAAGCCTGAGTAAAGTTAATTTGTTTCAATGTACCGGTAGGCACCTGCGGCTTATAGACAGGTGCGGCTTATTTATGTTCAAAATAATATTTTATTTAAAAATCAGTGGGTGCGGCTTATATTCAGGTGCGCTCAATAGTCCGGAAATTACGGTATCAGCATGGTGTGATGCTGTGTCAGGTTTTCAGGTGGAAAGTAGTGACCACAGATGCGTCTCATGCTGTGCTATGGATGTCCCCTTTTGGAACCCCCCTTGCCCTGCTACGGTTCCATCATGGGACTTCAATCTGGTGCTACAAACCATTGGAACCCATTGAGTTGTGTGTGCTCTCTTTAAAGACTGCAATGCTGTTGGCTCTCAAATGGGTAGGTGATATACAGGCGCTGTTGGTTGAAAGTTCATGGCTGGAATTCGGTCAGGGGCTTTCAAATGCCACCATCAAACACAAAAAAGGCTATGTGCCTAAGGTGCTTCCCATGCCCTTCAGGGCTCAGATAGTGCACCTACAAGCTTTCACTTCACCACGTCTATTTCGGATGAGGAGCAGTTAGTACCTTTATTATGACCTGTGCCAGCATTGCACACCTGTGTGGAGAGCACTCGCCAATTTAGACTGTCAGATCAGCTCTTCATTTGTTATGGAAGATGCACAAAAGGCATGTCAGTCTCCAAACAATGGCTCTCTCACTGGATTGTTGATCCGATCGCCCTCGCTTATGATTCACAGGGCGTTAAATGCCCTTTTGGTGTAAAGGTGCATTCAACTAGAGGCACGGCTTCCTTATGGCCATGGACAAACAGTATATCCCTACAGGATATGCTTTGCAGCAGTATGGCCTTCGCAGAACACGTTCGCAAGGTTTTATAACCTAGATGCTACACAGTGCGGTGTGATGGGACTCCGTTCCCCATAGTGTTCATTGCAATGTCAAGTGAACTGAATCGATAGGGAACGTCTCCAGTTACTCATGTGACCATGGTTCCCTGAGATGAAGGGAACGAGACAATGCATGAAATTATGTTTGAGTGTCCGCTTATATAGGGCAAATACGTGACTAAAAGGGTGTCATAATATTGGCGTTATGATAAAAGGGCTTCAACTAGGTCATGGAAAAATAATTTCCCCATTGCGTTCATTGCAATATATCTTTCTCTTCATCTCATGAGTAACCGGAGACGTTTTACAACCTAATGCTATTGGAACACCTTTCTAACTTTTTATTCCCTAATACTTTGAAAATGTTCTTTTTTCTTTTGAAAAAGTACTTGTACTTTAAAACCACACTAGGCTTTGAGCATCCAAAATTTTTTCAGACACCGCAACAGACAGGATATGATGTCATACTTGAAGGCTTCTAGCTTAAAAATGAACAAACAAATAAATAATAATATTGTATTCAAAATGTTCCATCTACTCACCAGTCACTGCTCCTATATATGAGCAGGTGGGGCAAAGCTCCACCAAAATATTAATTCACTTCAGAACATTGTGCAATGTAAAGGCACCAGCATATTTCAAAACGATATTGAAGCACGAAGGGGTGACGTCATTAGAACATAATCTGGCCAAAACAAAGGTGTTTTTGAGTTTGTTTCAGTGGTTCATTACACCTTGCCTAGGCAAAATATTAAGAAAACTTCTTACCGGCTGCTAAACACCTTCTAGATGCCATTGGTCCATGCCATCGATGGGTGTGACCTGGAGCTCCGCCTACTTTGAGGCCAATAGCGAATTGTTCAGTCAGGTCAGAACAGTCAACAAAACACACCAGCATGCAGTTATCAGCAAACTGGTGCAAACTTACCTTCATCTTTATGATTGTTCACCAGCGACATTTTCCAAGACAGTGTCATCTGATTTTTTTGTGAATTCTACTCATAGAATGAGGCATGAAGTCATTGATAACACATTTGAATGTCATATTAGTAGATGTTTAACATGTAGTCTTGAGCATCCTCATAATTAAATGCTCCTCTAAACACTTGCCCCAGCGGTGTGACTTGTGGCTGAATGGTCTGCACTTATATAGCCCTTTTTTTAAACTTAGAGGTTATCAAAGCGCTTTACACTGTGTCCCAATCACCCATTCACACACCAATGGCGACAGAGCTGCCATGCAAGGCGCTAGCCTTCCATTGGGAGCAACTTGGGGTTCAGTGTCTTGCCCAAGGACACTTCGGCATGTGGAGTCATGTGGGCCAGAAATCGAACCGCCAACCCTGCGATTAGCAGCCGACCCGCACTACCACCTGAGCCACAACCGCCCCCCAATGTTGCAAATGTTGCAAACATTGCAAGTATGTCTTTGCTCAGCTCTTTTGGACTTCTTTTTACCTCTGAATGAACAGCAAAGAAGACATTTTCTGACAATAGATTCCAAAAGCACTATTCACAACGGGTCCAACAATCATATGCAACAATCTAAATGTTCTTTTATGGAGAGCTGTCTGATAATTTTTTCCTTGGACTGCAAAGAAAACTGAGTGGCCAATGAGATATAAGCTAAGTAATTTTTCCAGAGTCACTGCTGCTGCACAATCCAGCATGTTGATGGTGCTAATCAAATGGCAAAAGAACAAAAAACCACTAACATTGGACATTCCTATTTAGTTAACTAATTAATTTAGTTGACTACTTCTATCCCTGATAACATGACCTGCTTTTCAGCAAGCAAAGATGCTGACTACAACCCTAGAGTTGCGAGTTTGATTCCAAAGGGTGCTGAATGACTCCAGCCAGGCTTCTTCAGGAGGGTAGAGTCACTTGGGTTACCTTCCTCGTGGTCGCTAAATGATGGTTCACACTCTTGGTGGGGTGTGTGGTGAGTTGTGTGTGGATGTCGTGGTGAATAGCATTGAGCCTACACAAGCCCTAAGTCTCCATGGTAACAAGCTTAGCAAGCCATGTGATAAGATGCACAGGCTAAGCAAGACCAGCACTAAACTATTACTAACCAGCCTAAACCATCATGGGAATTGCATGATGGTTAAGCTGGTCTTTTCAACAGGGTAAGTCTTGTTAAACTTGTTAGTCTATGTATACAGTATATAATGCCCTCTTCTCTGTTTTTTGACCAGATCATGTCCCTTGTTAAGCTGCTTGTTGTGGGTCATGGCTGAGTTTCTGTTTTTGTGCTCTTGTTTGTATTATCTTGTGAATTCTTGTGCCTAGTGTTTTTTTTAATTAAATAAACGCTGCTCTAAGATCCTCATCCTTCTCGCTGATTGCGACCCCGTCCTGACCAAGTAATGGCAGTCTAGCAGCCGTGGAACTTCTGTCTTTTCAGTTGGAAACTCCATAGAAGGGTTTACTGAACTGTTTTGTGCCTTAGCTAAAATGCTAGATTGAGGAGACATGCTGTAGCTCTCAAAGACATTTTTTGTTTTGGTCTTAACAAGCCGATTAACTCATGTCTGCCACGAGGCAGATGTGACTTGTCCTCAGAAGAGTTTATTGATTGTGCTTTAATGCTCAGCTTTTCCTTCTTCATGGAGGGGTACAGCACTTGGGAATTTTGAATTTCTCAGCATGAGCTTGCGTTCTCAGACTTCCACCTTTGTATGCACTTCAATGAATGCAAAATGTAGTGTGAAAGCACCATTAGGAGTGGGGATGGTGTTAGTGCCTTAGAAGCCTGCAAGGAACAATTCCCAGCACATTTTTATCAATGCTGTTTTGGAATGACATATGCACGGTATGAAAAATACCCAAATTTCAGTTTGGTCCCATAATGTGACACAACTAAGGGTGCCTACACACTAGAGTTTACAATAAAAGTGGCAAATAATTTTTTACGGAACATCGGAAGGGCAGAGTGGAAAACCCCAAGAGTTTGCTCTGACGTACGCACACCTCGAGACCAATGAGAATTTTAGAAAGGAGGGTCCAATACTTTGGCAAATCCAAATCGCTGTATGCGCACTTACAGCGCAATGAAGAGTTTAATGATACTATGCCTATGTGTTTTTATAGCAAATGGTAAGTTTGATTTCAGTTCGGTAAATGAACGCAGTAAAGATTGTTTGCAGATTTAAATTGGAACTCTTTTTGGCTGTAAATTTGCAGTGCGCATGCCATAGATATGTACATAATATCGCATGAGATTCTTTGTGATTTCTGAATTTAGGTGACAACATCCTCCACTTTACAATCAGTCATTTAAACATTGCGACTCTTCATTTTATTATGTACATAGCTCCAAAATTTAAACACCTAGAAGTGTGAAACCACTCCCATCTTGTTCTTTTTCACAGCAAAGTCCGCAGCCTCAGATTGTTTAAATTAATGATGCAGACTTACACATTTAAATTAATTGCAATTAAATGCTTCACATACAGTATGTTTGTTTGATATTAGTCTATAGCCTATTTTCTTGGCTTCTTCACCCCTTCGCCAAAGTTCCTCACAACCATCTGACACGAAACAGGATTTAATTAGTTTGAAATCTCTCTGTTTTTAGATGTTTTGAGTGATAATTCAGATGAATTGAAGACAGTTTTGGAGGGAGATTCTGTCACTCTACACACTAATATTACTGAAGTAAAGAGAGATGATCTGATAATGTGGAGGTTTGGACCTCGAAACACTCGAATAGCTGAAATCATTAAAAAGGACCAAATAAACTTTATATGGGTCAGTAATGATGAAATATTCAGAGATAAACTGCAACTGAACAATCAGACTGGATCTCTCACCATCAAGAACATCACAATCACTCATACTGGACTTTATCAGCTTGATATGATCCGAAGTGGAGGAACTTCAGTGAAGAGATTCAGTGTTACTGTATATGGTGAGTGCTCTACAATCATGTCACATTACAGCTTTTTTTTTATTGTAGTTAATGACTTTAATCACTGACTGACCAAATGGATAAGACAATAGTGATGAAAGGTAAAATAGGTCTATAGTGCAATGCCATTACAGAAAACAAAGATTTGAATGGATTATCTGTCAGTTATACTGGGACATGGGGAAAAGTGATGTATGTAGTGTCATTATTGCTCAAAGAAGTACCATATGGTATAACAGGTCTATCAAAAGGACTGATCATCGTTAATGTATTTGAGCCCCATGGTGACATAAATTGGTGTATTTTAACCTCCAAGAGATTTTTATCATGGAAATGTTCAGAAATGGACAACAGCCAAGTGAGTTTGGACTGAGTTTTGTAATAGAGGCTTTCTGACTAGTTTCTTCATGTGTTTGCAATCTCGTGAACTGGTTTCTTGCTGGCCACTACAGACAAGTAAAACAAGTCTAAAGGGGTAGTTCACCCCAGAAGTGTAAATCAATCTTTAACTCTGATGTAGTTCCATATTTCTTACATGGAACATAAAAAGTGAAAATGTAAAGAATGTACTGTGGTTGTTGATTTTTCATGTAATTACGAACAAGCTTCAAGCTTAAAAATGGACACAAAAGCAACATATTATGTTCAAATACATATGTACACACAAAATAAGCCTTGAGTGTTGCCTACCATAAAACTTTCTGATGAAGATTTACGGTGCTTTCACCTGTTTATAGGCTTAATTAATTTTTCTCATTTATTTTAATGTTTGTATTTGTAGACTATTTAATATTCACTGCAAAATGTGTGCTTGACCTTTCACAATTGCTTGACACCTCGTGCCTCAAGAATAACATTGTTAAACTTGCACAGACATGGGCTAAATGAAAATTCTGTTTCAGCAATGTTAGAAATACCAGGAGAAACCATCCATCCATCCATCCATCTTCAACCGCTTATCCGAAGTCGGGTCGCGGGGGCAGCTGCTCCAGCAGGGGGCCCCAAACTTCCCTATCCCGAGCCACAATAACCAACTCTGACTGGGGGACCCCGAGGCGTTCCCAGGCCAGTGTGGAGATGTAATCTCTCCACCTAGTCCTGGGTCTTCCCCGAGGCCTCCTCCCAGCTGGACGTGCCTGAAACACCTCCCTAGGGAGGCGGCCAGGGGCATCCTTACCAGATGCCCAAACCACCTCAACTGACTCCTTTCAACGCAAGCGAGCAGCTGCTCTACTCGAGCTCCTCACGGATGACTGAGCTCCTCACCCTATCTCTAAGGGAGAAGCCCGCCACCCTTCTGAGGAAGCCCATTTCGGCCGCTTGTACTCGCGACCTAGTTCTTTCGGTCATGACCCAACCTTCATGACCATAGGTGAGGGTAGGAACAAAAATTGACCGGTAGATCGAGAGCTTTGCCTTTCGGCTCAGCTCTCTTTTCGTGACAACGGTGCGATAGAGCGAGTGCAATACCGCCCCTGCTGCTCCGATTCTCCGGCCAACCTCCCGCTCCATTGTCCCCTCACTCGTGAACAAGACTTGAACTCCTTCACTTGGGGCAAAACCTCATTCCCTACCTGGAGTACGCACTCCATCGGTTTCCTACTGAGAACCATGGCCTCAGATTTAGAGGTGCTAATCCTCATCCCAGCTGCTTCACACTCGACTCCAAGCGATCCAGTGAGAGCTTGAAGGTCACGGACCGATGATGACATGAAGACAACATCATCTGCAAAAAGCAGCGATGAGATCCCCAGCCCACCGAACCGCACACCTTCCCCACCCCGACTACGCCTCGATATCCTGTCCATGAATATCACAAACAGGATTGGTGACAAAGCGCAGCCTTTGCGGAGACCAACCCCCACATGGAATGAACTCGACTTCGTGCCGAGGACCCGGACACAGCTCTCGCTTTGGACATACAGGGATTGGATCAGCCCTAAGAAGGGATCCCCCACCCCGTACTCCAGCAGCACCTCCCACAGTATCTCCCGGGGACCCGGTCATACGCCTTCTCCAGATCCACAAAACACATGTAGACCGGATGGGCATACTCCCAGGCCCCCTCCAGGATCCTTGCGAGAGTAAAGATCTGGTCGGTCGCTCCACGGTCAGGACGAAAACCGCATTGTTCCTCTTCAATCCGAGGTTCGACAATCGGCCGAACCCTCCTCTCCAGCACCTTGGAGTAAACTTTACCAGGGAGGCTGAGAAGTGTGATACCCCTGTAGTTGGCACACACTCTCTGATCCCCTTTTTGAAGAGGGGAACCACCACCCCGCTCTGCCACTCCTTAGGCACTGTCCCAGATTTCCACGCCAATGTTGAAGAGGCGTGTCATCCATGACACCCCTCCACATCCAAAGCTTTCAGCATTTCTGGTCGGATCTCATCAATCCCCGGGCTTTGCCACTGCGGAGTTGTTTGACTACCTCAGTGACCTCCCCCAGGGAAATAGAATCTGATCCCCCATCATCCTCCGGCTCTGCCTCTACCATAGAGGGCGTGTTGGGATTTAGGAGTTCTTCAAAGTGTTCCTTCCACCGCCCAATAACCTCCTCAGTTGAGGTCAACAGCGTCCCATCTTTGCTGTATACAGCTTGAATGGTTCCCCGTTTCCCCCTCCTAAGGTGGCGGACGGTTTTCCAGAAGCACTTTGGTGCGGACCGAAAGTCCTTCTCCATGGCTTCCCAGGAGAAACCAATGAACGTTAAATCTTTGTGAAAACTATCTAGACACATTGCAAAGAATGAAACAGCGCAGGTGTATCAACATGCGTTTTTGAATATTTGAATTTCTTTTTAACTTGACATGGTTTTTAAACTGTGCCGGTCCTGCAAGAGAAGCCGAAGAAACAGAAAGTCACGGCACAACAGTCAAAGGCATTCATCCAGCATGTGTTTGCATAGGAAAACAATACACGTTTGCTGTGAACAGCCCCTAACTCATCCTTTCACGTGTGTCTGTTAGTGAGAGTACGTGCACGAAACAGTTTCATTAATTACAAACCCAAAGTCCTACTTGAAAAACTGACCCGAACCCGGCCCGAAACTCGAGCTTATGAAGCAGAGGCTTGATTATGATTGGATGAGATCCCTGATTTGATTGAAGGCATGAACCTACTAGGAGTCTCCCTGCGAGAACTACCGCTTACGCTTCCATTTCTTTGCATGTGTTTCCGGTCTCCAGCATTCGGATGAGTTTGAATGGGAGCGAATGGTATGCAAAGTTTAGTGTGAATGCACCTCTAGGTGTGGAGAAAGGTTTAGGGCCTTGATAGTCTTAGGTAGACAGACCTTTGTCTAAAATGGCAGGGTTATAAGAGATATACGATACCATAATAATAAAAATACAGAAAACACTCAGGAAAATTGCAGATAATGTGTGGATAGTCTAAGCACAGAAAACCCCAGCACAGAGAATTTCAACATCATAACTAAGTAAACAATGTAGACTATGCAACTCTGCTTGCAGATTTTCATTTTACTTTCTGCCATGTTTCTCAAATAAAACTGTGAATATCTTAAAGATTTAATGTCACTATCCTGGCAAACTTGGGCAACTCTGTTGTGATTATTTTATCTTTAAATGCACTCATTGTATCAACGTGGAACCTTGTGAACATGACTCTGTTTCCACACGGACTAATAAAAGTCCTCTACTCATGGAAGCTCCATCTGACCAGCCAATAAGATTAGCACTGATTAACTTCAGAATGTGTTTAGTTTTTTGAAGATAGATCAGACAGGGGTTGTCTGTGGGTGTGCCGTCTGAGGCGGTTTTTCAATATGCGTTCTTATCTCATCATCCTCTGCCGATGTTCAATTCAAATACTCAAGAACGCAAGTACCAAATTACCCAGATGTGTTCATATTCAGTGTGAAAATCGAAGATGCATCAAATTGTGACTTAAAGAACTCATTTGAAATCCCAGAAGTCATAGCAGCACTAATGTGGCAGACACAGAACATTTAGCATTGTATTTTACCTCAAGAGTTTCCCGCTGTAAGCTTGCAAAGTCTGATGGCTCAGGAGAGTCGTAATAGTCCATCAACATTTGTTGTTTAGTTGGGCATCGTTTTAATAAAGTAATATACACATTGAGGAAACAAGTTTTAACGATGGAGAGGGGAAGCGGAAAGTGATGCTCTGTCATGCTAACTAGAGCATTTAAACTTTGCCGCCACACGC
Organism: Xyrauchen texanus; assembly: GCF_025860055.1. Taxonomy (NCBI): domain Eukaryota; kingdom Metazoa; phylum Chordata; class Actinopteri; order Cypriniformes; family Catostomidae; genus Xyrauchen; species Xyrauchen texanus. Next base: position 7,680,095 of record NC_068323.1, read on the forward strand.
TCTGACGTAGGTACACCTTGACCAATGACAATTTTTGAGAAATGCGAGTCCACACCCTCCACACAGAGCTCATGCATTCCTCGCCGTCTATGGATCTTATTATAGTGTAGAGGCGAGGCTCCCTTCAGCCATGGTCCCCCAAAATGCTGCTGTTTTCCCGTAAAAAATATCTACACCGTCATGTGGACTTCAGTTATCAGAGACTGTTCGGCTGTCTTTTAAGGAATATGTTTTCAAGTTCTGCTTTCCTATATCTATATATTTTGATCGCAAATGGTAAGTCGGATTTCAGTTCGGCAAATGACCGTAGTATAGATATTTTGCGGTTTGAAATTAAGACTTCTTTTGGCTGTAAATTTGCAGTGTGCTGTCATAGTCATGTATTAATCATGTATGCAAATAGTCATGTATTAGGCCTATTGCTGTTTTTCATCACGACTTTTTAATGTTAAGTGAACTGCGGTAACGCAGTCGGTCGGTACAATATTGCGACTCTTTATTTTATAATGCATCATTATCCAGGAGTTGAACACATAGAATAGTGAAACCACTCTCATCTGGACTAGTCTCATCTGGACTAATCTGATCTGGACTAGTCTCATCTGGACTAGTCTGACCTGGACTAGTCTCATCTGGACTAGTCTCATCTGGACTAGTCTGACCTGGACTAGTCTCATCTGGACTAGTCTGACCTGGACTAGTCTGATTTGTGATTATTTTTCTCACAGTACATTTTTGCTGTCAACATTTGTAAAGTCCACGAGTCTGAAAAGCCTTAAATTGTTTAAGAGCGACGCAGACCAACAAAATATAAAAAATCAGTAAATATCTCCACATTATTACATTTGTGTGTTTTTGTTTTGTTTTGTTTTGAATGCTAAAAAGTATAAAAACTCAATCGCTACTACTTTTCGTAACAAATTATTAATAACACATCTCGGCCTACTCACTGATGTACATAATTCAATGCTTGTTTAACCAACATTATTGGTATTTTTGCTGTTATATTGGCTTATTCACCCCAAGATAACTTCGACATAGCCACATAGTTCCTCGCAGCAATTTAGGGCTAACACTGGATTTACTTTGTTTGAAATCTCTGTTTTTAGATGTTTTGAGTGATAATTCAGATGAATTGAAGACAGTTTTGGAGGGAGATTCTGTCACTCTACACACTAATATTACTGAAGTACAGAGAGATGATCAGATACTGTGGAGGTTTGGACTTCAAAACACTCGAATAGCTGAAATCTATAAAAGTGACCAAATAAACTATATATGGGTCAGTAATGATGAAATATTCAGAGATAAACTGCAACTGAACAATCAGACTGGATCTCTCACCATCAAGAACATCACAATCACTCATATTGGACTTTATCAGCTTGATATGATCCGAAGGGGAGGAACTTCAGTGAAAAGATTCATTATCACTGTGTATTGTGAGTGCTGTACGAATCATGTCACATTTTTTTTTCATAGTTAATGGCTTTAATTCCTGACCTATCTCAATCATTCATCCAACATGTGTTTGCATAGGAAAACAATAGGTCCTACACGTTTGCTGTGAACAGCCCCTAACTCGTCCTTTCACGTGTGTCTGTTAGTGAGAGTATGTGCGCGAAACAATTTTTTTTTTCATTAATTACAAACCCGACCCTAACCCAAAGTCCTACTTGAAAATCTGACCCGAACCCAGCCCGAAACCCGAGCTTATGAAACAGAGGCTAGATTATGATTGGATGAGATCCCTGATTTGATTGAAGGCATGGACCTACTAGGAGTCTCCCTGCAAGAACTACCGCTTACGCTTCCATTTCTTAGCATGAGCATGTGTTTCCGGTCTCCGGCATTCGGATGAGTTTGAATGGGAGTGAATGGTATGCAAAGTTTAGTGTGAATGCACCTCTAGGGGTGGAGAAAGGTTTAGGGCCTTGATAGTCTTATGTAGACAGACCTTTGTCTAAAATGGCAGGGTTATAAGAGATATACGATACCATAATAATACAAATACAGAAAACACTCAGGAAAATTGCAGATAATGTGTGGATAGTCTAAGCACAGAAAACCCCAGCACAGAGAATTTCACATCATAACTAAGTAAACAATGTAGACTATGCAACTCTGCTTGCAGATTTTCATTTTACTTTCTGCCATGTTTCTCAAATAAAACTGTGAATATCTTAAAGATTTAATGTCCTATCCTGGCAAACTTGGGCAACTCTGTTGTGATTATTTTATCTTTAAAAGCACTCATTGTATCAACGTGGAACCTTGTGAACATGACTCTGTTTCCAGACGGACTAATAAAAGTCCTCTACTCATAGAAGCTCGATCTGACCAGCCAATAAGATTAGCACTGATTAACTTCAGAATGTGTTTCGTTTTTTGAAGATAGATCAGACGCCAGGTCACAGACAGGGGTTGTCTGTGGGTGTGCCGTCTGAGGCTGTTTTTCAATATGCGTTCTTATCTCATCATCCTCTGCCGATGTTCAATTCAAATACTCAAGAACGCAAGTACCAAATTACCCGGATGTGTTCATATTCAGTGTGAAAATCAAAGATGCATCAAATTGTGACTTGCACTAGAGAACTCATTTGAAATCCCAGAAGTCATAGCAGCACTGATGTGGCAGACACAGAACATTTAGCATTGTATTTTACCTCAAGAGTTTCCCGCTGTAAGCTTGCAAAGTCTGATGGCTCAGGAGAGTCGTAATAGTCCATCAACATTTGTTGTTTAGTTGGGCATCGTTTTAATAAAGTAATGTACACATTGAGGAAACAAGTTTTAACGATGGAGAGGGGAAACGGAAAGTGATGCTCCGTCATGCTACCTAGAGCATTTAAATTTTGCCGCCACACGCTCTGACGTAGGTACACTTTGACCAATGACAATTTTAGAGAAATGCGAGTCCACACCCTCCACACGGAGCTCATGCATTCCTCGCCGTCTATGGATCTTATTATAGTGTAGAGGCGAGGCTCACTTCAGCCATGGTCCCCCAAAATGCTGCTGTTTTCCCGTAAAAAATGTATACGCCGTCATGTGGACTTCAGTTATCAGAGATTGTTCGGCTGTCTTTTAAGGAATATGTTTTCAAGTTCTGCTTTCCTATATCTATATATTTTGATCGCAAATGGTAAGTCGGATTTCAGTTCGGCAAATGACCGTAGTATAGATATTTTGCGGTTTGAAATTAAGACTTCTTTTGGCTGTAAATTTGCAGTGTGCTGACATAGTCATGTATTAATCATGTATGCAAATAGTCATGTATTTGGCCTATTGCTGTTTTTCATCACAACTTTTTAAGTGAACCGCCGTAACGCAGTCGGTCGGTACAATATTGCGACTCTTTATTTTATAATGCATCATTATCCAGGAGTTGAACACCTAGAATAGTGAAACCACTCATCTGGACTAATCTGATCTGGACTGGTCTCATCTGGACTAGTATGATTTGTGATGATTTTTTTCTCACAGTAAATATTTGCTGTCAACATTTGTAAAGTCCACGAGTCTGAAAAGCCTTAAATTGTTTAAGAGCGACGCAGACCAACAAAATAAAAAAAATCAGCAAATATCTCCACATTATTACATTTGTGTGTTTTTGTTCTGTTTTGTTTAGAATGCTAAAAAGTATAAAAACTCAATCGCTACTACTTTTAGTAACAAATTATTAATAACACATCTCGGCCTACTCACTGATGTACATAATACAATGCTTGTTTAACCAACATTATTGGTATTTTTGCTGTTTTATTGGCTTATTTACCCCAAGATAACTTCGACATAGCCACATAGTTCCTCGCAGCAATTTGGGCGCAACACTGGATTTACTTTGTTTGAAATCTCTGTTTTTAGATGTTTTGAGTGATAATTCAGATGAATTGAAGACAGTTTTGGAGGGAGATTCTGTCACTCTACACACTAATATTACTGAAGTACAGAGAGATGATCACATACTGTGGAGGTTTGGACCTCGAAACACTCGAATAGCTGAAATCTTTAAAAGGGACCAAATAAACTTTATATGGGTCAGTAATGATGAAATATTCAGAGATAAACTGCAACTGAACAATCAGACTGGATCTCTCACCATCAAGAACATCACAATCACTCATACTGGACTTTATCAGGTAGAGATGATCCGCAGTGGAGGAACTTCAGTGAAAAGATTCATTATCATTGTGTATTGTAAGTACTGTATGAATCATGTCACATGTTTTTTTTTTTTTCATATTTAATGGCTTTAATTCCTGACTGATCTCAATCAGTGATGTGCTAGTGAAAGGATAAACACCGTAAACCCTAAAATATAAATAATTAAATATCTTCTGGAGGAAAAAAGTGAAAGATACAAATTAGTTCAAATACATTATCCTTGATGAGTATTTTAGAATTTTCTTGCTTTTGAGTTCATGAAACCGACACCTTTTCATTAACCAGAGTTGTTTTATTGCTTTGAGTTTAAAGAAACAGTCTCTTTGAATTAACAGGATCTTAAACTCTTTAACAGAACATAAATAAGCCCAGCAGCATCTCAATCAACACTACCAATCTGGCTATAGATGCAGGACTGTTGGGTATTGTTGCCATGAAGCCCTGAAGACTTGCATTGAACAGAGTTGGTGAAACTACAAATTTCTCCAAAAAGCATTAGTTTGCTATAAGAAAAAGTGTAGTCTACTCGGCATTCCTCGGGCAATTACATTTCTTTTTTTTCAAGCTTTAATTGATCTATTTGTGTTAAAATAACATGAATATTTTTAGTTAGTTGAAACTGGGCAGGGGATTTCCCAGAATGCTTTGCGTGGCACTCGACGGGGATAATGTTAAATTTAAGTGTTATATAATGTGTCTTTGTGCAAGATGAATGTAAAGGGGAAGACTTGTTAGAGTTGAAAGTTTTGTAGTGTTATTTAGAAGAGTTTCTGTTATGTTGGACTTTTGGGCACACCATTATGGAGAATAGTGGGCTTGAGCTTAGATTAAGGGCCGGTAAAAATTAACAATGTTTCATTTTGCTTAATTGAGAAATTGCTTTGCTAATCAAAGCATTGTGTTATCAATTAACATGCGTTCTGTAGGGATGGGCGATATCTTATCGTTTGCGATATATCGATGAAAATTCTCCTCACGATAAAAATGTGTCTCCTCACGATAATAACGATAAGTCTAGTTGATGACGTAGTTTTGTGCGCGCGATTCACTGTTCACGTGCGGACATTCTCTGTGCGGAGTGAAAACAAGCATGGCGGAAGGCGGACGTGAGGCTGAGGAGGAGCTTGTTGTTAAGCGAGGAGCTACCTCCACAATTTGGAACTGGTTTGGTTACAGAAAATCAGATGAGGAGCAAACTACCGTAATATGCAAAGTTTGCAGAAAAACGGTGGTTACAAAGAGTGGAAACACGTCCAATTTGTTCCACCATCTGAAACACAAACACAAAACAGAGTACGACGAATGTCTGAAGATACGCGAGGCAACGGAGGCGAAAACTACAAGTGGACCTAGGGGTAAGAAAATTACAACTTAAACATAACATAATCTGATATTTTACAGAAGAAAATAATTTATCGTCATTTGTATCGTTATCGCAATAAATCCCTGAAATTATCGTGATACATTTTTTAGGCCATATCGCCCATTATTAGCGTTCTGTATTCTATCATTCACTGTACTAACATATAGTCATGGTCCTGTCACCTTGTAAAGGTTGGGTTTCTGCCTGACGGGACAGTGGCAGTATCATCCCCTCTCATATTTTGTGTACCCGCTTTGTTTGAGCGCACGGATCCGGTTGTTAGTGACCGTTGTGCTCAAGTTACTGCCGTGCACCTTCTGGTGATGTCATGGTCCTGTCACCTGCCAGGTTGAGTTTGTATGAAGAGGACCGTGGCATCATTGTTCCCTCTCTGTTTTACAGCAAAGGAAAGTTTACATCTAACGTCAAACTACATTAAACATAGACACTATCACATTGAACAATCCTACATCGGACATGACACACGAGAGGATTTAAATACATGTAAGCGGGAAACAAACAAACGGGAGGTGCCGCTCGCATCTGAAGGTTGTCATTGTCAGCTTTCCCATAGAAACAATCAGGGTTCCCTTGGAAATAATTAGTGTTCCCATGGAAATTCTGATTCTGCTTGCCAGCGGCCCCCCCCCCCAATAATCAAAACAAGCAAGTACAATGTTCAAGACAAATCTACCCCATTGGGCAAAACGTAAACACACTTTGACCAAAACAGACAGGGAACAATGATGCCACGGTCCTCGTCAGAACCGTGACAATTATAGCTAGTGATATCCAGTTGTTCTCTCTTCTTAAAGGGGTCAAGATATGCCTATTTTTATTATATTAGTATGATCCTTGAGGGTTACTTATAATATAAGTAAAGATTTGCACACAAGAATATGATATATTTGTCAAACATGACCATTTTCCATCCTCATTTTAATCCTCTGTCAGAAACACTTGAGTTTTGCTAACTAATTGGGGTTTACAGTGTGAGAGATGGCCAATGCATAAGACAACAGAGAGTGGAAGGTCAAATAGGTCTATAAAGCGTAATTCCATTACAAAACAAAGTTCTGAATGAATTATCTGGCTGTTCAGGTCAGACATGAGGGATTTAATGTCATCACTCCCCAATGAAGTACCATCCAGGTGTAACAGACATTCTACTGTCTGTTATCAGGTACTTTATATGAATCTCAGTAATATTTAAGAGCCCCCATTGTGAAATAGACTGTCTGATTTGAAGCTCCAAGAGATTTTAGGAAGGAAATGTTCAGAATTGTACAGCAGCTTAGTGAGTTCAGTCTGCATTTGTTAATAGAGCATTTGATAATTTTCTTAAAGTGTTTGGAATCTCGGGAATAGGGAATCTTACTGGACACTACAGATGAGTAAAACAAGTCTAACGGGATGGTTCACCCCAAAATGTAAATTAAATATTGACTTGCTCTGATGGAGTTCCATATGACTTAGTTCCATGGAAGATAAAAGGTGAAAATGTAAAGAACGTGCTGGTTGTTGTTGTAATTTTTAAAGTTTGTAAACTTTAAATGTTATTTTAATGGAGTGGTGGTGGTGTTGTAGTGGGCTAAAGCACATAACTGTTAATCAGAAGGTTGCTGGTTTGATCATCACAGCCAGAGGTGTTGTGGTAAAAAAAGAGGTGGGTAAACTATAAATTCTGGTGGACCACGACGTGGTCACCCAGTAAGGTGGGCCACTGCCTACCGGTGTATGTGTATCCTGATGACATCGCTATAGGCTATCATTTGATGGTACTACCAAGGGTATCACTGGTTGTTCCCTCATCATAGGTCACACAATCACTATTCAATTCATACATTAATCTTGTTAAAGAGACCCAAGAAGGAATAATATGGTTGAAATCTATAAAGTTTACTAAATGACAAAACAGAGAGAACAAAAATATTTAAGAGAGATAGAGAGGGAGGCTTATATCCAGGGCTTCCAATGCAATGCACTTGTACATAATGATTAGGGATTTGGATTATTTTCATAGTCGATTAATCTGTTGAATATTTTCTCGATTAATCAATTAGTTGTTTGGTCTATAATATGTCAGAACAATGTGGATCAGTGTTTCCCAAAAGCCCAGGAAGATTACGTCCTCAAATGTCTCGTTTTGTCCACAACTCAAAGATATTCAGTTTACTGTCACAGAGGAGAGAATACACTAGAACATATTCACATTTAACAAGCTGGAATCAAAGAATTTTTGCCCGCCACAATATCAACGCTGACCACCACACATTGATTTTCGATTTATTTTTATTTTTTACTAAGCCTATTTAAAATCGTATTTGATTGCAGAGAGTCAGTAGGCATTCACGCAGCACTAGGCTACCTCTCAGCTCGCTCTCTCTCTCTCTCTCTCTCTCTCTCTCTCTCTCTCTCTCTCACCCGTACCTCTCGCTCTCTCCGTCATGGAACACCGCTGCATAAATCTGTCCAACACAGCACTGTCAGTTATTACTTATTAGCCAGCATGCAAGGAGCCTAGCTAATAAGGAGAGCTAAGTTATTGTTAGAATACAGCTGGATTTTTGAGGTCAGCACGCTGTATATAGCTGGTAGTAGTCAATATCGATGCACGCGCATGGGAAACACTGGCAGCAGCGCATTATGAAAGATTTCGTCTTAGGTTTAACAACCTATGAAACTAATAATGAACAATATGAAACTAAAACGACATAAGCTTAATTTAAAATGGCTTAGGAACTATCTATTTAGAGGTGGATAAACGCAATTTAGAGGTGGATAAACCCACTTTGGAGGTGGGTAAACGCTATTTCCGAATTTTGGGAGGTGCGTAACGGCGTTCACGTGCGTTTAGCCTCCACTACATCCCTGATCACATCCACCACCATTGTGTCCTTGAGTAAGACACTTAACTGCAGGTTGCTCTGGGGAATTGTCCCTGTAATAAGTGCACTGTAAGTCGCTTTGGATAAAAGTGTTTGCCAAATGCATAAATGTAAATTTAGCTTCCTCTCTCTGTGTTTTAGCATTGCTCCCCCAGCTGGACACTTTACAGAGTATTCAAATGAATGTAGTATAATGGACAATTCTTCTCATGAACAAAGCTTCTGCTGTCTACTTACTAGGAGAAGATGGAGGCATTTCCTTCCTTTCTTAGCCTAGTATTTACATTTATTTTTTATTTTGATTAGCTTTGCAAAATGGCATTCATATTCCAATAATGGAAAGACTAAGTGAAAACTCTGCCTTCCTTTTAGTGTCTGAAGTCATTTAAAACTCATGGGAAATTTTCTTGGGGGGATTTTATTGGTTGATTGTTTCTTAGATGGTACTACATTACTTTATTTCTTTTATGTTTTTCAGCTCCTCTTCCTGTTCCTGCCATTACCAATAACTGTTCATCATCATCATCATCATCATCATCAAAGAGATCATCAAGCTCTAAATGTGTGTTGGTGTGTTCAGTGGTGACTGTGACACATGTGACTCTCTCCTGGTACAAAGGAAACAGTTTATTGTCCTCCATCAGTGTGTCTGATCTCAACAGTCTCTCTCTACCTCTGGAGGTGGAATATCAGGAGAACAACATCTACAGCTGTGTGGTCAACAATCCCATCAGAAACCAGACTAAACATCTCAACATTAATGAAGTCTGTCAGACATGTTCAGGTATGTCAACAGTGACATTGGCGACCATACATGACCATGCTATAACACTGACTCCAGCATGTTTTACAGATAATGCAAAGAGTCGTTCCTTCCATTCTCCATGCTTTTCTTTTCCCATAATTCTGGTTCAGGTTGATCTCATTTTCATCTGTCTTATGGATATTATTCCAAAACTTGACTGGTTTTTTATATGCTTTCACGTAGTCTTGTCTGGCCTGCCAAATCTGGAGACTTACCAGTGGTTTCCAACTAGTGGTTTACCCTCTGGCTCTCGCTTTCATTGGGGCGTGGAGAGTTGTGCGTGGATGCCACGTTGAATAGCATGAGTCTCCACATGCTTAAGTCTCTAACATAGTCTCATGTGAAAAGATGCACAGACTGACTGTTTTAGAAGCAGAGGCAACTGAGACTCGGTCCTCAGCCACCCAGATTGTGTAACTGCGCCACCATGAAGAATTAATGAGCATTGGGAATTGGGCATGTCAAATAGGGGAGAAAAGGGGAGAAAAAAAACAATTAAATGTCATAGTTGAGGCTTTTTGGTGTCGCTGAACTCACCAGTGCATTCCTTATTTTTAAGATTTCTGCTATGTGTGTTTTCAGCCGTATGATCGCCAGTGACCTTGCATTGACAGCTCTTTGGACCTCATATAGAGAGTTCACAGCAACCCATTTTTAAATGCAATATTCCACATTTGGAATCAACTCCAGACCTTTATTACTGCTTAATTATTATATAATATTATATATGAAAAATATTAGGCGCATTAGGGGATATTTGTTACATCTATGTTAAATGGTATTTTCAAAACTTTATATATTGTATTTTTAGTGTCTAACTGTTTTTAAACTACTGTGTTTCATTATAAAAATGCTATATTTTTGTTTATTTTTATTGAAACTATAGTTACTAACTATGGTAATGAAGAGCCAAATATAGTATACTTATAGTAAGCATGGTCTTATTACAAACCAAATGTATGTGCACACCTGACCATCACACTTATATGAGCACGTCGGACATCTAATTTTAAAACTTTGGGCTTTATTATGGAGTGTAACAATTAACAATGGCAAAGGAGGAAGCTGGGACCGGCTTGACAAACACAGATATTTAATAACACTTTTCAGTGTATAAAGGACCAAAAACACGCACTGCTTTTCAGCCAGCTACCTCAAATCATAAAACACACTCAAGAACGTGGACAAGCTGCGTGAATCTCTCTCCCGTCTGCCTCTTCTCCTTAAATTCTCCCGCCTCCCCTCGCTACCCAGACGCCGCTCGGCTCCACCCTGCTCACCACATGGAGTTACACGGTTTAGCACTCGTCGGTCCTGCTCTGATTGTTTACTTGGTCTACAACTTCGTGTCTGGGCTGTTGTTGCGCCTTGAAGCTTTCACATTACAAAAATAGTAATTACAGTTAGCAAGGGAAGATGTGGCAAACATGGCATCCTATGAGTCACTGAGCTCTTCAATAGAACCCATTTTACTGCCAATGTTTGTCCATGGAAATTTCACATCTATGTGTGGGATTTTATGCACCTGCTAATAATGGGTGTGGCTGAAACTTTATAATCAGTTGGGGTATTTACGTACGTTTGGCCATGTTGTGTAGTTGCACTGCCACCGAATATTTCAGTGTAGCCCAGTATAAATTAGGTGTTAACTTTTTCCAAATGTGACTGTTGTTAATTTCAGTAAATGTACATTACAATCCAACCTCAAAATCAATGCTTTACTAACAAATGTACCTTTCAATGCAATACATATGCAATATTATTGGTAATCGCAATTGCCATTTCTCTCATATGTTTATCTGGACCTCCAATGATGATTTCAGTTGTGAAATGTTTTTAAAATGTTTGATTTCATGTGATCTCTCCCTGATCTGCTGTTGTTTCATAGTATTGTGGTTGAATTCAGACAGGCTGTGCCCATTTGCACTAATGACTGTTTTCTGTTTGTCCATTGCAGATCAGACCCCACGTTACTATCATATACCACTGATAGTTGCTGTAGTGCTGCTGGTGATAATTGCAGTTATTGGAATTATGATGTTCTGGCACTGGAGGGGCGGGAAACTACCATGTCAAAAGGGCAAGTATTATTGTAACCATTTGACTGTTATTGTGTTGAAAAACTGCCATAATAAATAATAATAAAAAACTGTGGTTATTGTTAAAACAGTCCAAACTCATGAGGAAGAGATACATTACTCTTCAACAACTTTCCGTGCACACCGTAATCACAATATGGTAAGAAACTAGTTTGTTGTGTGCACTTTATCCGCCTGGTTGAAAGCTCAACGCTAGTGAAGTTATAATATTTGTGTGTCTGCTTGTAATAGTGTATCATTCAGTGTGCCCGTCCACCATTCATGCTCAAAGATAAAAAAATATTGTTTTTATCTTAGTCCCTGCTTTTGCTTGCTTGTTTCATATAGCTTAAGCAAATATTGTGCATCACTTTAATATGAATTATAGTTGCTTCTGGCTTCAATCCAAATGAGTTTAGAGGACTGGTTGTGAAGAAAAGGAATACAAATAATAAAGTCCACCCAAAAATGAACTCACTCTCTTGTTGCTCCAACTTGTCCCAACTTGTCCTCCACATTCTTTCTTTTGCGGAAAAGAGGAATAATAAAGGATTCTGTTTCCTGATTGCAAAGTTATTTGATGATGCTTCCCTTCAAAGCATAAAAAAGGATCCAAAAGTGTCATAAAAATAATCCATGCGACTCGTGTCATATTGTAAAACTTCTGTAGGTATACGGTGGGGTTTTACAGAGGAACAAGCTGAAATTTGAGGTTTGAGTGAAAAGAAAAATTTGCTATGGCGATTTCCCCAAGTACTTGGGGATGTCAAAAGTAAAACTGCGATACTAAGTCAATACAAAAATAATTTCCCACTTTAAATTGCATCAACACTTACTTGAATCCTTTGTGTTGATCTCTCTCTCTAATTATTTCTTTTTTTTACAGAAAGCTGAAATAGCAGATCCAGTATTGTACACAAGTGTCTTGTCAAGATGAGTATCCAACATTATTGGGTTGATATTGTAAATCTGGTATTGGAATATACAGTAAAGACATTTATTTTTTAATATATTTATTTATAAATATTACATTTCTATGATAAGTGCCTTTTTTCAAGTTTTTCAAATGATTTGATGGGATACGTTTGATCAGTCTTTAAACAGAGTTCATGAGATGCTACTGAACGCCTGGTTAATTATCTTGTCTGTACATGCCCAGACTTAAAAAAACCGTTGATCCATCTCATTTAACTGCTGCATAACAGCATTACAAGGGATGCCAATGAAGCCAAACTAAGATCTTGTCTAGACTTGTGCTTTGTTTTTGTAATGATAAACTTCATTTGATGAATCAGTGTTCTGGGGTATTCCAGACAGCAGGTTAAGAGACTTACTATTACTTACTAGACTTCCTATCGCTATTATGAGTGAAGATGAAGATGCCCGTTTGCATTCATTAACATTAGGGGCTATTTCCATGGTGACTCGAGAATTTGGCAATCTGCTGAAACTAACGGTTGAGTAAACGAACCCTGCACAGTTTTAGGTTAATCAACCGAGAGTTCAGGGTTTATCTCACGGTCAGTTAACCTTGCTTTCAGGAATACCCCTCTGGTCTGGTGCTGTGTATTTAGAAAATACTAGTATTAGAAGTATAAGTGTTAGAAGACTATTAGTATTACATCACTATTATAGCATCAACATTTAATACAGATCTGTAGCACTGAATTATGAAAGTACTTTTAATACTTTTAACTTTTAACAGACTCTTAAGTGTTACTTCTTACAACCCTCGAAAATTGAAAATTGACTTTTTTTTTTTTGGTCAGGATTTATACATTTATGTTCAATCTTGTTTGTAGATCCTGAATGTCCTTCACTCATTTCTATAACACCATTACCTTCCAATCTGCAATGTTCTCCTGTGTATGTTTCACATGTTTTCCATGTGCCTGGAATGCTGGAAATCAGGGTTGCCAGATCTCTATAAAGCAATTTGGTCTGATAAAATAAGCCTTTATAAGCACTATAAAAGTTCACAAAAACATCCATTTTCTGTCATTATTTAACAATCATTTTGTCGTTGAAGACATATGACTTTATTTTTGTGCAGAACACAAAAGGAGATATTTTAAAGAAGGTCGTGATCGGTGACTGTCAATAATAGTGTCATGAAAGTAATGCTTGATCATTTGCACTCATGTATACATGGCCCAAATCATTAAATCAAATATGGCGACAAGTCAATATCATTCAAGCTCAAAGTCACGGGGTTAGGTCCAGTGGTGGAACTTGGATTTTAAGGACCCCTCATCGGTCGGTAATATGTGTTTTCTCCAAATCTTTTTTCATGAAAAAAATTAAAAATAAGCCCAAATGTGCTTGTAAATAGAGGATATGGCAACACTGGTGGAAATGGTGCATTGTGTCTACTGCTGACATGTACTTTTTGTATATTAGATTAATTTCAAATTCCCTTTCTGTAATCTTTCACTTTTTAATAAATAACACAAGAAAACATTAAGACTCTTTTTGTTTTATACATGGTCCGACTGGTTTAGTCGGAGAAGTCTATTATGTATTTACACGTCTTTTCTAAACAGCTATTATTTGTGATAATTATTTCATCCTGTTTTATAAGACCGGTGCCGTTGGCATTATTGTACACAGTTTCTTCCACAATAAATGTACATGAATAATAATGAGATTTGGACTGAGAATTATTACAATATCTCTGCTCCAATTCTCCAAAAACTTTAATTTCTTGCATAATTCTCTGTAAAATGTACTGAAAGTGTTTTTTGGATCAGTCACAAACACCAAAAGGATGTTCTCCAGTGTTTCTGAATTTCTTAATATATACAGTAATTATCATAAATTCACCATAATAGTCATCATTATCATCATCAACAACATCTGATGTCAATTATATAATTGCATTTATTACTTGAATATTCACAAAGGACTTTTTTCTAGGCTAGTCTATAATAAATATGATTTCACACCCAGGAATGAGGTAGATATGGCTACTAGTATGTTTGACACCCAAATATCACACCCATATGTTCTGGGATACCATAGCATTTAGGTTTGCCATTCACTATTGAAGTAAGGTGTGATCTGATCTATTATACAGAGAACTGACCGTTCTTCATACGCCTACCTTCTGGTGAGATGCACTACACTGTTAATGGACAAACCATGAGACAAGACAGTTTCTGCATGCTAAATAGTTTTATCCTTTTCCCCCAATTTGGAATGGCCAATTCCCACTACTTAGTAGGTCCTCGTGGTGGCACGGTTACTCACCTCAATCTGGGTGGCAGAGGACAATGTTGTCTTATCAATCTTATCACGTGGTTCGTTGTCCGCATGTGGAGGCTCATGCTACTTTCCATGATCCATGCACAACTTACCACACACCCCATTGAGAGCGAGAACCACTAATCGTGACCACGAGGAGGTTACCCCATGTGGCTGTATCCTCCCTAGTAACCGGACCAATTTGGTTGCTTAGGAGACCTGGCTGGAGTCACTCAGATTCAAACTCATGACTCCAGGGGAAATAGTTTCCAATTTTCATGCTACTCCAAAAATATATATACATTTACATGTATCCATATTTGAATAAAAATTAGACACTATATATAGTTTCTAACACTGAATAGCTTATATATTTATTGTCTCTGTTGTAGTTTCTTGAGTGGCCATCAAAGATATCTCATGTTTTCTTGGTAGAATTAGGCATGTCTATATCCATGGTTATTCATGCACTTTAAATTTACTGAACAATATTCAGAAACTACACATTAGAATTGATAATTATTTGTATACCTACAAAATACAATAATCAAAAGCACCTGTTGTAACAGGACTCAGGTCATGTCTAGAAGGCAACCTTTGGTGTAGGAGAATGTGACTATTATTGGTCATCTGAGGTATGCGTGCAAGTAAATGTGCAGATGAACATATGATGTATGTGGGTGAAGAGCTCACATGAACCCTTCTTACCTCAACACCAGAGTAAACAACTTTACTGGAAACTAAAGTCAGAGCTCAAGAACCAAATAAGGCTGTTTTAACTCCGCCCACTATTGCTCAGACAGTTTACTGTTAATACAAATAGTTTATTATTTAAATTGACATCTAGTTTTTGGACTTAGTTTGCACAAGATGCTATTTGTTGCTATTTACTCTTGATGCAAACAGTATCTATCACTATTTTCCAGTGGTGGATGAAGTACACAAATCCTGTACTTTAGAAAAACGTCATGATTACTGTCGTAACCTCCATTACCTGATGAAGGGAATGAGACGTTGTGTCAATGTAATGACACTAGGGGTCGCTCTTGAGAGCCCCGAACACCTCCCATACTTTAGGAAAAGGCCAATGAGAATTGGCGAGTGGAATTTGCATGCCACTCCCCCCGGGCATATGGGTATAAAAGGAGCTGGATAGGCCACTCCATTCAGGTTTTGTGCTGAGGAGCCGAGACAAGGTCAGGCCATTTCAGCAGCTAGTTCAGTGTTGTGGCAAGAGGGACACAATGTCTCGTTCCCTCCATCAGGGAACGGAGGTTACGACAGTAACCATGACGTTCCTCTTCTGTCACTCATTCGACATTGTGTTGATGTAGTGACACTAGGGGTCCTTATCGAAAAACACCACGACCACATCCACGACGCAAATTCCACTCGCCAATTCTCATTGGCCTTTTCTCAAAGAATGGGAGGTGTTCGGGGCTCTCAAGAGCGACCCCTAGTGTCACTAAATTGGCACAATGTCGAGTGAGTGACAGAAGGGGAAGTACAGATACTCTGATGAAATTTTATTACAGTAAAATTTCCCCTTTAAATTTCTACCTGGGAAGTGTTCTTAATGTTAAAGGTACTGATCTATTAGGACTATCGTTGTTTTTGTTTTTTTGGAATTTCATGTATTTTACATCAAAAGTCAGAGTTCATAAAAATCCCCATTGAAGTTTAGATGAGGGTAGGGGCTCTTTTTAGTATTGAACCCATTTATCCCCAGGCTTGGTATGCAAAACCAGAGGTGCCTAGGTCTATATCTACTGCATATGTACCAATTCTTTTGTGTCTCGCAAGATCCAAACACATGCTCAACAACCCACAAACAAATTTCTGCCATCCTGACCATAAGCAAACCGTCTCTCATTGGACAATGGAAATGTGGTTTCATACTGTGGCCAGACATGACTCACAACAAACTGCTGAAAAGACCAGCATTGTAGCTCTCCAGCTTATCTGGTGCTTTGGTTGCTGGGAAATGCATATGCTCATTAAGCTGGTCATTGAAGCAGGGTTGGATTTTGTTATGTGCATCTGCACTGACAAAAGCGTGACGCACAGACTCTTGTGTAGTATAACGCTAATGACAATGTAAAGTATGCTGTGTCATTGCTGTAGTGGGGTGAATAAGGCACGGATACTGGCTTAATTAACCCGGAGGGATGTTTAAACAGTGCAAATTGAGGAAGAAGTGCTGAGGTAATTGAGCTGTGGTTCTTGTTCTGCACTGTATAAATGTGGAGCAGGTGCATCATCAGCTCAAGTATGGCAGTTAAATATGGTTGCCATGTGCGACATTGACATCTTGCCATATTGTTTTTCAGGAAATGGTGGCCTACCAGAACCCAAAGTGTCAAAACATCTCTAGAAGGTGTGAACTGATTAGAAACATAGAGGCAAATGAAATAGTTTCCTTTTCTATCAATTGTCTGTATTTTAAAACTAATAATATGAGCATTCGGCATACTCACAACACAATTCTGAATAACTATGATTAGCATCTTTTCTAATGAATATCAAAGCAAACTGACCATCGTTTGTGATCTTGTAATTGCAACAGCAATGAAGAAATAAGCAAAATATTGAATGTTCAGAATTGCTGCACCGATACTTCATATAAAACTTTTAAAATCCATTATAATACAGACAGATCAAATAGATTGGTAGGTTTGATACAGCATGAGGGTGAGTAAATGATTACAGAATTTTAGATTGCACTAACTCTGTCATGACAGGTGTGAGTTATTGTCAGAGGGAGATAAAAACAGGCACAGGTGGTGATTGTTCCTCATTGTTAATGTTCTCACGGCATCTGTTGCTTTCCATTGATGAGAGACATTTAAAAAGGAAGTGAAAGTCTGACTATAATCATATGATACAGAATGCATTATAAGAATGATGAATGAAAATATGTTGTTAGATGTTAAACACCTTTGTATTATTTCTAAGACATGTGTGAGGAGTCAAAGAACATCCTTTCTCTTTTTACTACTCACTGAATAGTGATAATGTGCAGTATATACTGTTTGCTGTGTTACACTGTATCACATGACCTCATCATGTTGCATGGCTGATTCAAAGAAAGGTGTTCAATTATCAGTTTTATAGGCTAATGTAAAGGCTATTGTTTAATGAGCTGTAATCATGATCTGTTTTGATTCATCACATTTGTTTTATACTAGTTGAACATTACATTTAAATGTAATGCCTTACAATATTGTGTGAGAGTGACCGAGTGAAGCCTTGTTAAGTTGGATGTAAATGTTTTGCTGTTGTTGGACACACAGAGTGTATGATGAGAGATCATGTCAATATCAAAACAAAGCCAAATATTTTACAGTTTTTGAAATCCTGGCCAGATACTTTTTAAGGTCTAAAGTTCCCCTGCAAAAACATCAAGAGTTCTGGGTTGGCAAACCTGCTGCAAACTTGCCACTCATCATTTGCACATGCAATCGAGCTTGCGATTCACCGCGAATGTTTGCCAGAAGTTTTCATCTCTTTATCGCTAGTGGTGAACTTGCAGCAAACCTTTGGCGACAATGGACAATTTGCCGCTTCTGGCAAACACATCTATGGCAAACCTGTGGCAACAATGGAGAGTTCTGGGGGAAAGAGGTCATATGGTAACCCTAATACTCATGAGAACTTTTGGCAAACTGTAAATCCAGTTCACTAGCTAAATATGATTTAACATCAACTCCATAACATCTGCAATACTGTTCAAAGGCAACATTTTAAGATGCTACATGCTAGTTTTATGTCCGCATTAATTTAGAACCCCATGATAGAAACTAACACAAACGTTTGAGCATTGCTGCAACTGGATGATAAATCATTATTTATAAGCTATACATAAAAAAAAAAAAAAAATAAGGCGAACCCGGCAGCTCGCACATGTATTCAGGGAACTTGGAAAATTACATCAATGTTATACAATACTTAAAACTCATGAATATTGGTATAAGCTGCTGATTGAAACCGTACCCCTCAAGTGCTGTTCAAATCAGTAAAGTATGACAAATAAAATAAGCTTTAAGCTATTTTAACCGAAAACATATCTATTTTAGCAAGTGATCAACGGTTAAGGCTAAAGTGTATCATTAATTAATTTTTTTTTCAGTGTAAAAATACTTTCTCCTCTATCAACTTAATATGCAGCTCTGAATCATTATATGTTGGCTATTTTAAGTAAACCAACCAATAAGCCTAAACCTGACCCAAACCTTAACTCTACCACTAATCTAACCTTAGCCAAACTAAAACTTAGTAGCAGCGATTGAGACTCTCGCGAGACTTTGGCGGTTGGGGGTTACCCTCAAGACAAGACCCCTCACCCGCTGTGATGAAGTTCAATCGGTTTGAGAAATGAAGCAGCTGATTGAACATTTGTGAGTTTTTGGGATGTTATTAAACACACGCACTCAAGAAAACAAGAGTGTCATGATGAAGATGAATTGTGGCGAACTGTTCTGGATATGATTCATATATTTGTTTTCTTCGGTCTGTTCCTGTGTTTCGCGAACGGTGAGATAAATGTTTATTTTCATTAAAAAAGATCAGTAAATAAAATAAAGTTTTACCCTTTATTCAGAACAAAAGTTTATTACACAAAGACCTTTAAAACAACTAAAAGATTACTTTCAGACTATTATTTTGCATTTGAACTGTTGAGCGAGAATAAACTCAATATTTATATATACAAATAAACAATATTTGTGAGCGCTGAGGAGACACTGAACACATGTTGGGACACATCTGGGTCATTTAGCACCAATGTTCATTTGGAGGGAAAGGCTTTTGCACAAGTTTGGGGAATTTGTATTTGGGAAAATATTCAATAACTTTACTCTTATACAGTGTAGTATCACGTCACACATCAGTGTTGTCCTGTTGGTTTACTACAACACTTAATTTGGGGAAATGTGCTTTTGACACCCCCAAAACACATAGTGTGGCATTAATGGAAGATACACAGGTTCTGTCCAACCAAGATTATGAAACAAGATTACCCTTAAAAATGTGTCCAGTTTGATCCATTTTTGGACTAATAAACCAGCAGGATGTTTGTAGGGGTTGATTTGGGGTGTTTTGTTTCTACTGTTATTATCAATTAACCCAGTCATGAAACCAGCTGCTGGATACACAAATCACTGAACACTGAAAATATAAAACATCATTTGGGTTCAAAATAATCCAGCTCTTTGTTGACTGACACATTTCTCATATTTCGTTTTCTTTTTTTTTTTTTTTTTAATTTATGTAGAGTTTTTAAATGTTGCTGTTTGTTCTTCAGGTGTGTTTGGTGTCGATACAGATGGATTGAAGTCAGTGTCGGTGATGGAGGGAGATTCTGTCACTCTACACACTGATCTTACTGAAATACAGAGAAATGATCTGATACTGTGGATGTTTGGACCTCAAGAGACTCGTATAGCTGAAATCATTAAACAGGCCAACTCTATATATGATGGTGATGATGGAAGATTCAAAGACAAATTGCAGTTGGATGATCAGACTGGATCTCTCATCATCAGAAACATCAGAATCAAACACTCTGGACTTTATAAACTAATGATCATCAGTAACAGAGGAAACTCACACAAGAGATTCAATGTTACTGTATACGGTGAGTTCAACCCGTCACATGTCATTTGTGTTCACTGATTTCAATTCTTGAACAGAAATGGATAAATATAAAATAAGAGTTTCTCAGTCCTGCACAGTTGAGTTGTCTCATTAATCCGACTCTCTCTTCAGTTCATTGATGAGCTAATAAGTCAATTCATGGAGCGATATGTCATTATATAAATAATGCAAAATATTATCTGGGAGTAGCCTAATGTAAAGGCATCACTCTTCACTGAATTCCCCACCAGGACGATGTTGTGTGGGACACATGAGGAAGAGCCTCAATGTAGGTTAAAAGCAGCAGACAAGAAAGATCTCCATTAGTGGAGACATAAAAGTTTGAAACAACATCAGTTTGAAGATTTTGAAGAATGTAATGGTTGAATTTTTCCATGTAATTACAATTCATCAAGAGTAGAGAGTTCTCGTTTCAAAAAGGATGCAAAAGCACCATAAAAGCATCACAAAAGTAGTCCACGTGACTCATGTGCTGTAGTTCAAGTCTTCTAAAGCCATACAATGTTGTTGTGGGACAGAATGTCAGAATTTATTTTTTTTATGAACTATTCTATTGCACACATGCTGAACACGTGTAAACCGTCCTAACTGAAGTCTAAAGCCTTCACTTAAAGGGATAGTTCACCCAAAAATCATTTATTCACCCTCATGATATCCCAGGTGTGTGTGACTTTCTTTCTTCACCAGAACACGTCTGAAGACAATAGAAAAATATCTCTGCTCAGGAGGTCCTTAAAATTCAAGTGGATTGTGATTCGACATTTGAAGCTCCAAAAATCGCATACAGTCAGCATAAACGTCATCCATACGATAACAGCTAAGGTCTTCTAAAGTGACACTATTGAATTTGATGTGAAAAAGATCATATTTAAGCAGCTTTTTTAACTGTAAATTATACTTCCGTTCTGCAGCGGTATGTGACGTAATCGTGTTGACACGTGAAACGCGCAAGAACTGATGCACGTGCGTCACCTCTGGAAGAACAGAGATGTTTACAAGTGATTATGAGGAACGTTGTACAGAAGCTTCTTTGGGTTTGGTTTAGATCTGTTTTATCTGTTTCCACACTCACAATGGTGCGTTTGAGTTATTCTGGATATCTCAACCGAGAGGAGAACGAGAGATTACGTCCATATTATGGCAACTCGAAAACGTCACACGAGAGAACGTGTGATCTCCACCCTCTCGTGAGGCTTACTGAAAGCGATGATTTAAGAGTCAAAAGAGTACTTAAATATTGACCTTTTTCCACACCAAAAGTAATCGTATCACTTTAAAAGACATTAATTTAACAGCTGGAGTCATATCAATGACGTTTATAACGACTGTCTGTGATTTTGGAGCTTCAAAAATCGGATCACCATTCACTGGCATTTTAAGGACCAACTGAGCAGAGATATTTTTCTGTTTTTCTTCAAATGTGTTCTGGGGAAGAAAGAGTCATACACACCTGGGATATCATGAGGGTGAGAAAATAATGAGAATTTTCATTTTTGGGTGAAATGTTAATATTTATCACACTGCATCATGTTGCTTTTTGCAATTAATAAATTGTTCCTGATGTTTTGTTGCTACTAATATTTACTTTTTTGTCATGTTTTCCAGCTCCCCTGCCTGTTCCTGTCATTATCAATAACTATTCAACCTGTTCTTCATCATCATCAGGAAGATCATTGAGCCCAAAATGTGTCTTTCAATGTTCAGTAATGACAGTGACACATGTGACTCTCTCCTGGTACAAAGGAAACAGTTTATTGTCCTCCATCAGTGTGTCTGATCTCAACAGTCTCTCTCTACCTCTGGAGGTGGAATATCAGGAGAACAACATCTACAGCTGTGTGATCAACAATCCCATCAGAAACCAGACTAAACATCTCAACATTACTGAAGTCTGTCAGATGTGTTCAGGTGTGTCAGTGGTGATATTAGAGTCTCTTGGTCTGTCTTGATTATTAATAATGCAGGACATCAGAAACATTGTGCAGGTTTATCTGTATTAACTGTATAGCATCTCATTTGACAATTAGATCAAATAATTGCATTAAACACTCAAAAGCAGATCTGAGATTCCCCAAAGATGATTTAAATGGTTAAATGTTTTAAATGTTAGTTTGTTCATATTTTCTCTCCCAGATCTGCTGATGTTAGTATATTGAATGGACTCATTTGCACTAATGACTGTTTTCTGTTTGTCCATTACAGATCAGATATCACGTTCATATCTCATATCATCAATGATAGTTGCTGTAGTGCTGCTGGTCTTCATTGCAGTTTGTGGAGTGATTTACTGGCACAACAGAGATCGTAAACAAGCTAGTCAAGAGGGCAAGTATTATTGTAACCAGACGAGTCTTTTATTGTGTACAAAAAGTGGCATCATATATTTTAACCACCATTTCAGGTTCTTATATAATGTTTTATAGTAAAAAAAAGAAAACTTTGTTTATTGTTAAAACAGTTCAATCTCTTGAAGATGAGATACATAACACATCAACAGCTTACTGTGCACATCATACTCACAATGTGGTAAGAAACTGATTTGCTGTGTCTCTGCCTGTTGAAAGCTCTGCATCAGAAATGTGTGTCTGCTTGTATTGGTGCATCATTCAATGTGTGCTTCCGCCATTCATACACAAAGAAAACCTTAAAATTTGCCTTAATTCTAGCCAGTGGAGTTTACAGTACTGGTTGTGGGAAAAACATTAAGTATGATGCCTTGAAAATATATGATCTGCATTGCAAGCACTTGTCATATATACCAGTACTTCAGTGCCAAGTTAAAACAAATGTAAATCTAACTATATCAGTCATTTTACAGTATTGTTGCTAATATTGAAGCATCTTGTTACCTGTGGACCGTCTGACTGAACGGCAGCTGTTTTCAGACACTCATGCTTATTTGTATTTACAGTATTAAGGCTGTCGATTTAACATGTTAATTCAGTGACCAAAAAAAGCCATTTAAGCTTGAAGTATTCACAAGTACAGTCAGTAGTGGTCAGTCAGCGCAACTCCAGCTGTAAAAGCAACACGCAGCTATACAGGCAACAAATTGACAGCTCAGCAGTTCAAAGAGATCGCAGAGAAAATAATGCATTAATTATGCGGCTGTGGCTCAGGTGGTACAGCGGGTCGGCCACTAATCGCAGGGTTGGTGGTTCGATTCCCGGCCCACATGACTCCACATGCTGAAGTGTCCTTGTGTAAGACACTGAACCCCAAGTTGCTCCCAATGGCAGTATAGTGCCCTGCATGGCAGCTCTGCCGTCATTGGTGTATTGGTTAGTGTGAGTGTGTGTGACAATGGGACAAAGCGTAAAGCGCTTTAGTAACCGCTAAGGTTAAAAAAGGTGCTATATAAGTTCAGACCATTTACCATTAATGTGTCCTGTGAGAACAGAGTGACAAACTTACTTGCACAATGGATTGCTGTGGACTGTAGGTCAGTGTTAGGTTTATATTCAATGATATGGAAATGTATCCAAACAATATATTCACTTCTAAAGACACTCTGTGTATTGTCTAATCAATGCTTTGCTTGTCTGCCACAGTTATGCAATGTCTTTGAATTGTTTTATTGTATAATTGTATTTATTATATTTATTTAATTACTATAAATAGACTTATTACTCGGAGGGCCTTTACATGTATAATATAATATAATATAATATATACACTTTATGTGTGTTTGTTTCTGAATTCTGTTTTCAAATGATTGTTTTCTGAGAAATACATTAATGTGATCAGTTGAAGCTTCATTGGCATGGACAAAAGTAACTTTATGATGATCAGGAAGTCTTATTGTGTTTTGTGTTTCTCTACAGATGTATGATGGAGAGAACATGGAGTACTTTACTCATGTTATTTTTAGATGCTCACCAAAGTCAAATTAAGTTTATTTCCCACAATGTGCACAATGACTGTATTGAATGTGTCAGATACAAAGTGTTAATATTTACCATTATATTTTAATATATATATATATATATATGAGAGAGAGAGAGAGAGAGAGAGAGAGAGAGAGAGAGAATTTCTGATGGGTATTTTTAAAGAGAAATGTGTCAATTTATTATTCTCAGTAAATCCAACAAAATGAGCTTAAGCACAATGATAAGAACGATTATTTTGTTGGAGTTACATCGATATTATTGCTTCAGAGGAAACTAAATGGGTGGAGGGGGTGAAAACAACGAATGATGAAAGACAGCTGAGGCTGTATTGTGATTTAATGAGATGCATGAATTGTATGAATGCGTAAGGATCCCGAATCTTTCTGCTAGAACTACACATTCCCCAAATGTTTTCCCAACTTGTCAAACTTAGTCATCTGAACATCCGATTCTATATTGCAGTTAAATGGTTAATATGTAATTCTTATGTATTGTTTGCTGGCTTTATTTATGCTGCTGCTGCTGTTGTTTGTATTGTCACTGTCACCTGTCATGTGATTCATCATGATGTTTGTTGATTGTCACCGTTATTGAGGTTTGTGTATGAAGTGTTGAGCTCTGTGTGGATCTAATTGAGATGAATGGGAACAGTTTCTTCTGGAGATAATTTATCGGCTGCCATGTTTAGAGGCCAAATGTTTTCAACATATTGCCAAAAGTCTTATAAACTCAAGCAACAGATAATGCAATGACAAATGTAATGAACAAACAATATTTAAAATGCTTTGACAAGATGAACAAAGTCATTTAAATTCTCAGATTTCATTGAGTTGGGACAGATGAGATTAGTTTAGTTGAGTTTACTCAAACAAGCATATTATTTTTTAATTTAACCCAACATTGTTTTTATAATGTCATCGGTAGGTGTTGCTTTTACTTGGTCTAATTGTGTAAATTATAGATGTCATTTCTGATCAAATTCTTACCTTTGTACTGAAGGATTAATGTTGTTAAGTGTTCATGTGCCTTACTGTGTATTGATTTGTACTTAAATTGCCGTTGTAAATGTACATCCTTATTGTTAAATAAAACAAGGAAAGGGGTTTATTCTTTATCTCTCTTGGGACCTCAAGACTCTTCCCTTAAGCACTATAGAGCGCAACAGTTACCGCCCATTTTTTAGCCATAAGTATTTTCCCCATTCAGTTCTTCAGTAGACTTTTAATAAAATCCTTCATAAAGGAGTTTTGAGCCATGAACCAAAACAACCAGCTCCGAGGAGAATCACAACATCACCAACTTTGTTTTGAGGCAAAAAAAAAGTATTTGAAAATCGGACATAAAGACACTAGTACAAGACTGTGTACTTACCCTGTGTTATAAAGGCACGGACTACAATCCCATGAAGCATTGCGAATGATGTTGAATAAAAATTATGGGAATATATAAAAACTATTGATTCTACGGTGTTGATTATAAGTATAAAACGCAATATATTTACGTTTATTGCAAAATATCCGGATATGTACAAAAATATTAGTAGTTTAAGGGTGAAGGAGGACCTACTCGATGACGTCATTTCCGTACCAAGGGTAATGTAGTTGTTATCATGATTCCCGCTATCAAACACGATTTGTAAACAATTAAGTTGAGATAACGCAGATGGTTTTCCTAAACGGAAGCATTTGCTATATATGAACACCTCAGAGCTCACGGTAGGTCTGTCTTTAAATGTGTATAATTTATAGTTGTACATCAATTATTCAATGGGATAAATGAATGGGATATTTACTTCCGGGGACAGACTGTTGCACTCTACGGAAAGTAGTGAAGTTGAAAACCCGCCAACAACTTGTCTTGAATTTGCGTCATATTTATGTTGTTATTTGTAGTACAGTTTACACCATATCCACCAGAGGTCTCTCCTTTCTTTTATTTTCTAGGAACAATGTTTTCTTGCCTTTTAATTGGTTATTTTATTAACACCTACTTACTGATAAAATACTGTTTATTGTTCACTAATATTGGTAAACATTACACAGAAACGACATATTAACTTTGGTCATAAATACATGTGTTTCTTAAAAATAAATAATGGATAAATAAATATAACTAAATCATATTAAATTGCTGAAATACGGCAGAATTCATTCTCATATGAATCTGATGAGGAGATTGTCATGAGCTGTTATTAATCCGCATTGTTTCTAATGTGGTTCTCTGTTAGCAAAAACAGAACTCAAGCCAAACCACGCCCCTATTGTGTGACGTTATAGAAACGTATATAAAACCAGCTGCTGAGAACACAAAGATTTTTTTTAATTATTATTATTTTTGTAGACATTTGAAGGCCTTTGCTCGAATACTTCACATGACATTGTTCAGAATTAACTGGATTGTTATTTACATAAAATGGTAATTCTTCTTTATATCCTCTCTTTTTCCACTGCAGCATTTACTGCTCAATTTACTGTACTTTTGTGCTGTCTCATTTTTTTTCAGCTTGTCACTTCATATTTTAAGTGGTCTGCAAACTTCTAAAACATTTTGTGTCTAGGAACTTGTGGTATGTCATTAATTCTCTCTGCAGCCACAAGAGACAGAGTGCAATGAACTGAATTTAAACATGAGTTCCTCTTCACATTTAAACACATCACCACACAATTATAATGAGGACAACAGAATAAAAGAACGACAACAACAAGATGCATGCAATGAAACAATGAAAGTACCACTGCTCATCTGCACTGACTCAAACCAGAGACTCTTTTGTCAATTGTGGGTGTGACAACCAAATTAAAACAGTAAAAGATTATAAACAGAAGTTTGCTGAACGCTTCATGTAGCTGTTATTTCTCATTTATCTTATACATGCACTTTATCACGCTGAAACTGTGATGGCTTCCCAACTCAAAATATTAGCACACGTCCACAGCCTTTTTTAAGTTAACGCTATTAATTTTACATTCTTGTGAAAACATAGTTGCCACTTATGTGCAGTAGATGTGTTGTTAGAGTTGTTAAAAAACACCATTTAACTCAAATAAACAGCTCTTTTGCAAAAGTATTGGACATGTCCAAATGACAAACACCCATAAAACTAAAGTAAATATTAATTTTCAGTACTTAGACACCATAAATGCATTGCACATTAAATAAAATATAAATATTACATGTTAAAGTAACAAGCCATGATTGAGCAATGAGGAAATAATCTGGCCCAGTGGTTCACTTATGACTGATCACCAGTGATCAAACTGAGCATGCTCAGTAACATCTCATTTCTATTTCCACAACCAAGACTGACACTGAAGTCCCCTCAGTCGGAAATGTTTAATCGCCTTAAAGTTGACTTTATAATTTTTCTTTTGTGACTTTTTCTTCATTAGAGTTCAGATAACCATTAAACTAGAGCTAGAGACCTCTTTCACTGGTATATGATTGGTGAAAAAGACTGAGAACAATGCTTTCAACAGTGTTTCATTAAAGCTTCCCCTTTTGGTCACACGCTCAATGAAACTACAAAGATGGAGGTAAGAAGGTCACACTCTGTTTACTGTCTTATTATTGGTGCTGACTGATTTTCTGAGTCACTGCATATTAACCATTGCATAGTAAAGAGACACAAGCGTATTTTAGGGTCATTTTTAATTTCTTTTTAGAATAATTTTTTTGGTCATATGATGTGATTCTGTTTTTCTCAGTTAAAGTGGTAAAAGCTGTACTGGTTTCACCGGATGTGGTTTGAAAGCGTGAGATGGGGAAAGACAGACATGAAACCACTGAGAGAACCAGAGATCTCATGAACTGCATCTGTTTGTTAGACAAATGTTTTAATAGAGATCACAGCACTATTAAAATAAGAATATTGTTTGATTTGAATAACATGTTTTACAGAGTGCTTAAATAGGTCATATTATGGGGAATCACAGTGTCCTTGATCTTTAGAGACACATTGTGCTGTGAGAACAAGAAGAGTAAAATGTGGTCAAGTCTCTCAACGCTCGTGTCTGTGTGTAGCACCTACAGATCTGCAGATCTTTTTGAGAAATCCCCGTGACTGATCCTTTTTTAGGCACAATTAAGCACAGATTATTTTATGAATCACTCACATTGTAATGTAGCCTTTACAAAAAGCCTGTTTTTAAAGGATTGGGCAGTTAATGACATTTAACTCGACAACAAACCCACAGCTTGAACAAAGCTCTCTTGAGCGTTTCACACGAGAAAGGGGCGTTCCTTAAATGCACAGCAGAGACTCTGAACTCCAGAGAGAAGGTGAAAATGGCCATGAAAAACGAAATATTGTTTTTGGTGTGAAAAACTTGATTAACTTTATTAGTGGGAGAAAAAAATATAGAAAATGCATAATTACCTGTGATACTTTTGTGCTTGTTTTAATAAATAGCCATTAAATTTAGTCACCCAACACAGGACAATCAAGATATTTGAAATAAACGTGAAACTTCTGAAAGAAAAAGAGGATGTTAAAACGATAATGTAAAGAATAATTTGCTATTTTCAGCCAGTAGGAAGTAATTGAGCCCTTCCTGTGTCCTAGACAATAACACCATTAGAAAGATTGCAGCGTCTAGTCGGTCTGGCAGGAGAGCATCAGTGCGATATCTGATACGATCCAAATAAAACATTCAAGAGTTTCAGGAAGCTCATGTGTTTCGGGAAGAGACAAAATAGATTCGAGAAGGTGTGGAAGAGGAAACAGGTCAAATATACAGTCAGTTATTTATATATATGTGTTCATTAAACTGTGCTCTAAAATAAAAGAGGCAGCATTGAGCCAAAGAGGCAACCACATGATATTATCCTGTTTTTAAATGCAATACAAGATAAAAAAAACTGCTGACACAGTTGACAGCTGCAATGTGATCATGAAATCAGCATTAAAAGCTCTGTATCAGGACACACCAGCAGAAAAATACACAACTCAGCACAAATATATGAAGATATAGCAGTATGTCGTAAAATGATGCCACGAGCCCGCAACTTGAGAATTAAGAAAACAGTCTAGAGATCAACATCACAAACTTAATTTACTGTAAAGAATTATGGCTTGGATTTGCAATGAACAAAATATGGTGCCAGTTACTGACAATAAGAATCTTTTGTCTGATGTTAATCCAATAATAACTTGATAAAAACACAGATAGCAATGTGATTTCA